>NC_088915.1:20454242-20757272 GCF_963576675.1 Euphorbia lathyris
TGCTCTAACGTTAAAGAGCTCAGTAGAGAATTCGAAATCTCGGAACGTGTTCCGGGGACAGGACGTAGGCTTGAAGGCCGAACCTGGATAAATCTGCTGAGTAACATATTTCTAACCTTAAACTCCTTTATATATTTATTGCTTGCTTAAACAAAAAACTGACCAAGTAAAGAGGTCAAGCTGAGTTGTGCGCATTGAATATCTGAGCTCAGGAATAGACTTTAAGTGCTATCTCCTGACTCAAGTAAAGAAACTGACCTAGTCACCAGTTGACTAAGCCAGTATCTTGCTATTCACTCAACGCCGCTGTTAAAACCTTTTTCTCACGAAAAAGAAGTCTGCCCTAACTTAAAATTTTTAAATAGTTCCTAACCCCCCCTTGGAACTATACTTGTAACGTTATAAGGGACCAACAGACCTTGCACATGACGCGGTCCTCCTTGTAATATAGGTTGATCATGCTCATGAAAGTGGTGCAGTTCTCATTGGGATCCTCAATTATTATATACGTGAGTAATTGATGGTCTTCTAGTTCTTAGGAAAACTAGCTTCAATGATTTGCTAGACCATGGGGGTTTTACTAGACGTAACCTTTCCACTAATATGCTCACCTATAGCATTCTTATCCATGGGCTTGATTATATGTTTTTGAATGTCATTGAGATCTAAACTTATTCTTTTGGTCTTTATCGCCCCTAAGAATTGGGGCACGAACAACTCGTTGAGTAGGTCGAAGAATCAATAGATTCAGTCAACGATAACACTCTCGGGCCATTTCAACCAAAGTTATGGGAAAGACCTTGAGCATTACGTGGTCCTCTATAAGGTATAGGTTGATCATGCTAATGAAAATGGCACAATGCTCGAGGGGTCGAGGGTCTTCTAGTTCTTAGGAAAACTGGCTTCAATGATTCGCTGGACAATAGAGTTTTACTAGACATAACCTTTCTTCTGATAGCCCTGCCTGAAGCCTTCTTGTCCAGAAAACTCTACAATTTAGCTTTCCAATCATCCTCTTATTCAGAAGGGTATTTTTTGCGATTTTAGACAGTTGGTGAGGGCATACGATAACTTGCTCAACTAAGAGCTGTCCTTTCGGATGGAAGACATTGCTATTTTTAGTTGTTTTATCCTATTTTGCAAGTGTCTGTGTGTGTGTGTGGGGGGGGGGGGGGGTCTAGCTTGTAGAAGTTCTCATAGTTTTTGATTGTCTTCTTGCATTGCCTTTTGGTTTCCATCATTTTTTGTTACGTTTCGACATCTTGGGCTTGTGCAGCTTGGAAGCCGAAGAGCGTGTCCATAAGCTTCTTGAATCCATAGACTCGTTTTTAAAGTTTGTTTCCACAATGACTTCGTCTACGTTCCTTTTAGTTGATGAGACTTCTTTTGCCTTGTCTTTTGCTTGACCACTTGTCTTAATGACCTGATTAGTGGGAGTAGGCTCGATCATGGGTAGATATACCATCTTTTTATCTGCTGATTTACGAATGATTTTCTCCATGTTCGGTCTATGCTCACCATACCAAATGATGAAAAACCGAGTTTGCATGTTGAAGCCTCTGTCTTGCGTCAAGGGAAATCCCTTGAATACACTCTAACAATCAAACTTGTCCGATTTCAAGGCATTGGGATGGTCATATGAATCTTACGTAAGACTTCTCCTCAAAGTGGGGTTGGATGGGCATGGACTCATATGACATATCAGAAATTAATTGGTAAATTTTTTAAAAATGCATTATATATAATATAATATTGTCTTAAACCATACGCAGCCCCCTGAACTTGTCACTTTTGGTCATTTTGTCTCCTGAACTTACGAGACGACCTATTTGCCCATTCAACTCTTTAAAAGTGGCATTAGCAACTCTCTCTTTTCATTATAACAAAACAATCATGACATTTTCTCATTGCAAGCACCAATGTCATAAAATATCATAATAAAAAGGGTTGTGCACTACTAAAACAAGCTGCAATTGGGGTTAGTATAGATAGTACACAAGTTCTATTATAAAAATTGCATATAACTTTAACTCCTTCTAAATCGTCTTCATATATGCAGGCTGGTTCCAATACTTTCATGAACACTTGTACTAATGTTGGAATTTCATCTTGTTTCCGTTATAATGAAAAGAGAGGATTGCTAATACCACTTTTAAATAGTTTAGGGGGCAAATAGGTCGTCTCGTAAGTTAAGGAGGCAAAATGATTAAAATTGACAAGTGCAGGGGGTGGATATGGTTTAGGCCAATAATATTAATATCATATATTAATGAGTATTTCTATGAATATTCCTATCATAACCCTAATGATAATAGATAGGAGATCTTGGATCTATTCCTCAAAATAGAGATAATTTTCATTCTATCCCCAATCTTAATTGGATGGACTCAATGTGAAAGAAAATCTACCCAAATGCTTGTCCTCTTACCTATTCCTTAGGCATAAAAGAACCCAATTAGCCATTGATTTCGGTAAACATCCTAAGCAAGTGGAAATAGGTGAGCGAAGATCATAAAATGCTTGTATTTATTTAGTGAAATCTAAGTAATAAGGACAAAATATAAGGTCATAAGCCTAATAATTTTCTGTTTCTGAGATGGTAAGCATTTGGACAAAAAAGGAGCTAATTAGATCATAAATTAACTAACCTACACCTCATAAGGACCAAAATGGTGCCACCTGCTATCATTGCATAACTACAAAATCATGTCACCATCCTCATTCATTCACGCTTGTCAATTTGCTTTATCTTTCTCTATTACTCATCAATATGGATAATCTATAAATATATATTTATATAATAATAACACTATTAATCTCTACCAAACTCGATTAACTTACCAACTTTCAAACACTAGTATACACTACTATCTAAATAATAATAATAATAATAAACAGTTTAATTTTTGTAACACACTCCAATTTTCAGTGTCACGGTGATTTAATAAAACTTGAAATTACATATTTAAAATTATATTCTCGGATGAATGTTGTATTTCTTTTAAAAGCAAAGGTGCAACATAAGGCTACACGACATAAAACCAAGGGTAAAGACATTCAAGAGCTCTTGCTCTAAAATCTTATTTAAGTCCCGAGGAGGCTCTTTGAGTTCTTAAATCTTCTTTAAGTCCCGATGAGGCTCTTTGAAAATGCGTTCTAAGAGGCAGTTGGTTACCACATTTCTATTTCTTTCTTTACAGATGTGGCGAAAAGAAATTCCCACTCCTTACCAATAAGCTCTAGAAAGAGGCAATTTCATTGGGAAGAATAAGACACCGAAAAATAAGGTCAATGTAGATCTTGCTATCAACTTTTAAAAGGATTCTTTTGTAATCTAACAACCAAGCAAGTCTCAACTCTCCAATGATGCCTCATAACCTTAACCACTAAGCAGACATTCAATATTCTTAACGAACTCAACCACTCCTGCTATTGCAGACAAGGCTGCCAACCGCATCTAAAAAAGAGCTCCCTTTAACAACACCATCCTTATTAAGCTTGACTCAAGTGGATCTCAGAGGACTCCATTCAACTAAAACATCTTCGCTGTTGGGTATATACGCAACCAAATCCTTGGAAAAAGCATGATTACTATCAATAATGAACGGAAGCTTGATTACTAACAGCCAAATCCTTAGTAAATGTCGTATTTAAAATTGCATTGTTTTCAACATAGAAACTAATAAATTTGAAATATACATCTAATCATAAACCATTTCTTTTTTGAAACAAATAAACCTTCAATAATTCACTACTGCAAAAAAAAAAAAAAAAAAAAATCACAATTCAGTAGTGCTATTTGCGTGGAAGTCAGCAATTTTTACAATTCCCTTTCTTAATCAGTAAACATGATTCACAAGGTATTTCACCTCATAATAAATAAATGAATTAATTTTCCATTTAAGTAAAAAAAAAGAATAAACTGATATGGATAAGGCAAAGAATTCTTTAGAAAAGGGCAAAAACAGATAAATAAAAAGCTGTTGAGATAATTGAATTCGAAAACTTTAAAATAGGGATTTTATCAGGGTAAACTGTAAAAAGAAAAATACTGGGTAATAAAAGTAATAATGAGAGTGGCAGCCGACACTTACAATACTCAAACACCAGCTGGCTTTTTCAAAATCCAATTCAAAGGCACTTCCAACGGTCCCATTTTCCAGCTGTACTCCATTCACACTGCTGTTAGGCGCACCATAACATATTTTACTAACTGCACCACTACCTTACGCCTACCACATCGGCGCACGCTAGTATTTATACGATGATTTTTTTCTATTATTAATTTCTTTCTATCTTCTATGGCCGAAAAAGAAATTCCGAATAATTAAAAAATAAAAAAATCATCCAAACAGAAACCCGAAATTTATGGTTTCAGAAACGAAATCAAACAAATTCACGTGCAAATTTACAGAAATAGAATAAGCTATAGCAGAGGAAGATATATTAGGTTAAAGAAATTAAAAACACAGCTCAGAAGTCGGCGGATATTTTCCTGTGCGGCCGAGATTTCCGATTCCTCGTTCTAATTTCGACCTCTTGCAAGTTCCTGAGGTTCCGAATCGCCAAAACATCGCCTCTACGGAGGTCGGTGAGTGTATCAACGTCTCTAATCTCACTTGAATCTACAAAAAAAAGAGAATAAACAGTACTAAATACAATTTTCTTCACATTGAGAAACAGAAATCCAAAGCGCATTGTACCTATATGCTTTGAGGATCGCTTGAGTCCATTGAACTGAGCCAAATCTGCATAAATAAAACGGAATAACAGTTTAAGAATCGCGATTTGAAATTGAGATAAGAGAAATCGTGAGCGTTGATTTCGAAGTTTTACCAGAAGGAGAAGGAGCGTGAGAGACGAAGTAAAGAACAAGGAAGCAGAGGAGAGTGAGAAGAGGTATGAAGTGAACGAGTTTTTCAGGTTTTGGAGGTGAAGAGGTTATGGAAAATGAAGATGAAGGCGAAGAAGAGAAGCGGCGATGAGGTGGTTTCATTGCTTTGCAGTATTCGTCGTCGGCGTCTACGTCATCGAAGTGAGAGAGTGAAGGAGAAGGTAAATCTTTGCGTTTAGGATCATCGGAGATGAGATTGTCGTCATTGGCTCCTCCGCATCCATGGCTGTGGAGCTTGGAGACTGGTGAACCGAGAGATTGCCTTTGCATTGAAAGTTTTAGGGAGAGAGAGAGGGAGAAGATGAAGGGTTTTACTATGGAGGAGAGAGAGAGAGAGAGAGGTGTTAATTTAATAGGAAACTTGTTTAATTTTTTCTGTTGCTATCAATTGTGTCTTTGAAAATATAATAACCCCGGAAGAAGAATCCAAGGATTTTTCTGATGTTCTATTCTTTTTTCTTTAGGAAAAATGTAATTATTTGAATATGCTTTATAGATGATGGGCAAAACCGGATGGGTTGTAACATATACAAAAGATTTAGTCACATTTAAGAAAAAAAATAATATAAATAATTGCTCTCATTAGTTAAGATAGTGATATAAAACTAGTATCCTAAAGAGAAGGCACATCATGATTCACGTTTCACGTCAGAAGTAAAGGAATAACATGTAAACTTAAATCTAGGACACACATCTTGAATTTATTATAAATACAAGGTATATAATACTCAAAAGGTACTCACGCATTCATTCTATTAGCTCACCTAAACTTATGTACTTTTCAGTATTATTCTCTTCACTGACTCAGGCATCGGAACGAGGTCGTTGGGTTATGGCCCCTCTCTAACCACTTTTATGTCTTATATCAAATAATCAGTGGATCCAACAAGCCTAGTTTAGTATTCATCATATCAAATGGTGTAGTGAGCGTGGAAAAAATAGATTTGCACCATAACTCATATGAACAACTTTGTAATCCAGCCAACCTCAGACTTCTTTCTTATTCAGCTCCACCGACTAGGAATTTGGGCCTGGTAGATGCAAGCAACAACTTGATAGAGCCAATGGAGAGCACCCCAACATTAGACCAATAGATAGAAGTCTGCTTGGGCTCCTTGGACCATGATCAACGAAGGTTCATAGAAAAAATCATAAAAAAGCTTATCCATAAAATAGGCTCATTCAGGAGTCTATGAATATCCTTAGGACTGAACATGCAACGCAGATGAAAGCCAACAAATAAGGAGATAAGCACAACTCTATTGTCTTTTCTACTGAACATCAAATCGTCTACACATGTCCTAGAATGAGAAACTTATATATATATATATATATATATATATATATATATATATATATATATATAAATATATATATATATATATAGGAGGGATCAAGTGAGAACCTCCTCTTAGGTGAGAACCACTAAAACTACGTAGTTTTGAGTTTAAAAATTAAACAAAAAACACTGCTGCCATGGGGATTTGAACCTTGGACCATTTGTTTACACTCAAAATTACTTACCACTGAGCCAATTACTTTCCTTGTGTAATATGTGCCGCGCTGATTAATATACCATCGCACTGTAGCTTTCATTGTTTAATATTTGACGCATGCACTTATTAATATTGATTAAATATGCATAATAATGAATTATTAATAGAAAAAAATGTGCATAATAATGAATTATTAATAGAAAAAATTCAAGAACATGCTCCAATTTCTTATTTATTTAATTCCTTTATATTTTGTAATTTATGTTATATAAGAAAATATATTTTTTTAAACATACGTTATAACATATAATTTAACTTTTTTTTTTGAAACAACATATATTTTAACTTTTAAAACGCGAACTATGAAGTTTAGAACGTACGACATATTTTTTAGAACATACGTTATGTTTTTTAGAACATGTGTTATGTTTTTTCGAACATGAGTTATAAATTATATTTTTGGAAAAAATGAAAAAACGATCCAAATATCTACTAATTTTTTTAGAACATTATACTTAATTTTTGGAACACAAACTACAAACTTTAGAACATACGTTATGTTTTTTAGAACATGTGTTATGTTTTTTCGAACATGAGTTATAAATTATATTTTTGGAACAAATGAAAAAACAATCCAGATATCTACTGATTTTTTTAGAACATTATACTTAATTTTTGGAGCACAAACTATGAACTTTAGAACATACGTTATGTTATTTAGAATATGAGTTATAAATTATATTATAGAACAAATGCAAAAATGGTCCATATATTTACTGTTTTTTTAAACAACAATTGTTTTCCTTATCCATTATGGAGCGCGCTGATTAATATACTATTATCCATGTAGCTTCTATTGTTTAATATTAGACATATGCACTTATTAAATATCGATTAAATGTGCATAATAATAAATTATTAATAGAAAAAAAAAGAAATGTGCATAATAACGAATTATTAATAGAACAAAAAAATCCAAAAACATGCTCCAATTTTTTATTTATTTAATTCCTCTATATTTTTTGTAATTTATGTTTTTAAATGTTAAGGACGATGTTCTAAATAATGTTACATAATTCTAAACTTTATAATTTATGTTCTCCAAATTAAGTATAATGTTTAAAAAAATCAGTAAATATCTCGATCATTTTTGCATTTGTTCTATAATATAATTTATAACTCATGTTCGAAAAAACGTAACGCATGTTCTAAAAAACATAACACATGTTCTAAAGTTTATAGTTTATGTTCCAAAAAATTAAGTATAATTTTTTAAAAAAATCAGTAGATATCTGGATCGTTTTTTCATTTGTTCTATAATATAATTTATAACTCATGTTCGAAAAAACATAACACATGTTCTAAAAAAACACGTATGTTCTAAAAAATATATCGTACGTTCTAAACTTTATAGTTCGTGTTTGTTCTATAATATAATTTATAACTCATGTTCGAAAAAACATAACGTATATTTTCTTATATAACATAAATTACAAAAATATAGAGGAATTAAATAAAAAATTAGAGCATGTTCTTGTATTTTTTTCTATTAATAATTCATTATTATGCATATTTCTTTTTTTTCTATTAATAATTCATTATTATGCATATTTAATCGATATTAATAAGTGGATGCGTCAAATATTAAACAATATTTAGAACATCGTCCTTAACATTTTAAAACATAAATTACAAAAATATGGAGGAATTAAATAAATAAGAAATTAGAGCATGTTCTTGGATTTTTTTCTATTAATAATTAATTATTATGCACGTTTCTTTTTTTTCTATTAATAATTTATTATAATGCACATTTAATCGATATTAATAAGTACATGCGTCAAATATTAAACAATAGAAGCTAGAAGTGCAGTGGTATATTAATCAGCGCGCGACATAAAACACAAGAAAAGTAATTAGCTCAGTGGTAAGTAATAAGGAGTGTAAACAAAGAGTCCAAGGTTCAAACCCCCGTGGTAGCAGCATTTTTTTTTAATTTTTAGACTCAAAACTACGTAGTTTTAGGTGGTTCTCACCTAAGCAAGTGTCCTCACCTAAGAAAGGGTTCTCACAAGAGCCCTCCTATATATATATATATATAGGAGAGGGCTTTTGTGAGAACCATTTTTTAGGTGAGGACACTTTCTTATGGTGAGAACACTCAAAACTACGTCGTTTTGAGTAGAAAAATTAACAAAAAACGCTGCTGATTTGGGGGATCAAACTTGGGACTCTAAATCTACATTCCACACTACTTACCACTAAGCTAATTGCTTTTCTTATGTATTATGTCGCGCGCTGCTTTATATATCACGTCCCTTTTAGCTTCTATTGTTTAATATTTGATGCATCCACTTACTAATATCGATTAAATGTGCATAATAATAAATTATTAATAGAAAAAAAAGAAATGTGCATAATAATAAATTATTAATAGAAAAAAAATCAAACAACATGCTCTAATTTCTTATTTATTTAATTCCTCTATATTTTTGTAATTTATATTTTAAAATGTTAAGAACGATTGTTACATATGTTCTAAACTTTATAATTTGTGTTCTAAAAATTAAGTATAATGTTTTAAAAAAATAGTAAATATATGGACCATTTTTACATTTGTTCTATAATATAATTTAGGGTTAATTATAAAAAACTACCCTGTGGTTTGACCGATTTGCGATGTGGTACCTGTGGTATTTTTTGTTACAAACAGGTACCTGTGGTTGTCGCCGTTACCAAAATCAAGGAAACGGTAGAAAATCTGTTAAAAATCTGACGTGGCACAGGGGCAATTTAGGAAATTCAATTTTTTTAATTTTTTTCTCTCTCTCCTTCTCTCTCCTTCATCGTTGCTTCTCTTCTTCTTCTTCTGTGTTTTCTTTTTTTTTTCTTCTTCCTCCTCCCCCTCCTCTCTTTTCTTCTTCTTCTTCCTCCTCTCTTCTCTTCTTCTTCCTATTTTTTTCTTTTTTTTTCTAATTTCTTTTAATTCTGGAATTTCCAAAAATCTGGAAATTCCAAACGTGAAGAACGTCTTCATCACGTTTGGAATTTCCAGATTTCTGAAATTTCCAGAAATCTGGAATTTCCAGAATTAAAAAAAAAAAAAAAAAAACAAGAGGAAGATGAAGAGAAGAAATAAGGAAGAAAAAGAAGAAGAAAAGAAAGGAAGAGGAGAAAATGGAAGAAGAAGAACGTAAAATGGAAGAAAAAGAAGAGCAAATGGAGGAAGAAGAAGAAGAAGAAGAAAGACGAGCGAAGAAGAGAAGAAGAAGATGAAGTCAACAAAAAAAGTCAAAAAAATGTGTTTTCGAAAATACCCCTACAATTTAACAGTCAAACAGCCGTTTCATTGATTTTGGTAACGACGACAACCACAAGTACCTGTTTGTAACAAAAAATACCACAGGTACCACATCGCAAATCGGCCAAACCACAGGGTAGTTTTTTGTAATTAACCCTATAATTTATAACCCATATTCTAAATAACATAACGTACGTTCTAAAAAACATAACGTATGTTCTAAAGTTTATATTTTGTGTTCCAAAAATTAAGTATAATGTTCTAAAAAAATCAGTAGATATCTCGATCGTTTTTTCATTTGTTCTATAATATAATTTATAACTCATGTTCGAAAAAACATAACAAATGTTCGAAAAAACATAACAAATGTTCTAAAAAACATAACGTATGTTCTAAAAAATATGTCGTACGTTCTAAACTTCATAGTTCGTGTTTTAAAAGTTAAAATATATATTCTAACGTTTGTTTAAAAAAATATATAGTTTGTGTTCCAAAAATTAAGTATAATGTTCTAAAAAAAATCAGTAGATATCTGGATCGTTTTTTCATTTGTTCTATAATATAATTTATAACTCATGTTCGAAAAAACATAACACATGTTCTAAAAAATATATCGTACATTCTAAACTTCATAGTTCGTGTTTTAAAAGTTAAAATATATGTTCTAACGTATGTTTAAAAAAATATATTTTCTTATATAACATAAATTACAAAAATATAAAGGAATTAAATAAATAAGAAATTAAAGCATGTTCTTGGATTTTTTTCTATTAATAATTCATTATTATGCACATTTCTTTTTTTTCTATTAATAATTCATTATTACGCACATTTCTTTTTTTTTCTATTAATAATTCATTATTATGCATATTTAATCGATATTAATAAGTGCATGCGTCAAATATTAAACAATAGAAGCTAAAAGGGTAGTGGTATATTAAGCAGCCCGCAACATAATACACAAAATAAATAATTGGCTCAGTGGTAAGTAATGTGGAGTGTAGATTAAGAGTCCTTGGTTCGAACCCCCTAAGCAGCGATGTTTTTTTTAATTTCTCTACTCAAAACGACGTAGTTTTAGGTGGTTCTCACCTATCAAAGTGTTCTCACCTAAGGGAGGGTTCTCACTTGATCCCTCCCCTATATATATATATATATATATATGGATTCCCAACCGGACATATCTTGATGGTGATTTAGGGAGAAAGAATCTAGCCTCACACATCGAAGGTATCACTACTCACGTACACCTCCTAAACATTGTCATCGTTCTAACTAATCTAGATCTCCCAAAAGGAAGAAATCTAATTAAAGCTTGAGGACTAAGATTTGACGATCAACGCTACTCCAAACTGAATCAAAAGATGGAAAAGGCGAAGGTACACTTCTCAAGGAGGAATGGTCCAATCTCATATGAAAGGAACTCTGAAATGTTATGGTAGACGCAGGGATCGATTCCAGGATACTAAAAATAATAGATGTTAGCACACCACTCTATGCAGAGATTATGGACAAACCTATGTCACGAGGGTTCAAATATCCAACACCGAAAGATTACAATGGGATGGTTTACCAGACGACACATGTGAAGAACTTTCATCGAGCCTTAGAGACCACCACAGCCACTAACACACTCACGTGTCAACTCTTCCCAACCATGCTTAAAGAGTCTGGAGCCTACTAGTACGACCAACTCTTTTCAGGATCTATGCAAAGGTTCAACCAAACTAAAATTAATTTGTTGAACACTTCATCACTCCCATCCCCAAAAGTAAGACCATGCAGGATTTTGGTGCAAGAGCTTTATGAAACCCTTCGTGAGTGGGTAGAGAGATTATAAAGAACTGCAATATATATCTGTCAACTGAATGTAGATGGAGCTGTGGAGGCTATGGCTTCAGGAGCAAAGATCTATCCAAAGAGATAATTACTAGATGGTCCAAGACTTTCCTAAATCTAATACGACAAGCCAGAGATTTTGTCAAGTGGGATGGGCACCGCTTGAATCTTATACTAAAGGATAGATTGGGACCGATAAATGATCCAAAAGAGTCCATAAATGAGAGAGGCAGATATCATTGAAGATCACGAGAACAAATTGATCAAACTTTTCCCCATTGGATGTTCCAAGAAAAGAAATTCTTTACCGGGTAGAAAAAACAATCAACATATTCAATATCCACCGAAGCTAAAGTCTTATGGACGTCGCCATAATGGAACATACTGTGAATTATATAAGAGTGAAGATCATGACACGAAAGACTGCAGGCAGCTAGCGACATAGCTTAATAAAATGGTAGAACATGAAAAGCTAGACAAATTTCTAAAGAACTCTAAGAAGGCACCATAGCAATGTAACCAATGCTCGACCGACCGTGCGTTTAGAGGGGTTAGGAATGCCATCGCTGGTGGCCCGTAAGAGGGTCGTTTGGTACAAACAAAAATAATTTAAGAAGATATGGAAAAGTTATTTGTGTTCAAATTGGAGTTCACCTTCGGTACACTAAAAAATCTGATGGCTAAAATTGATTTGTAATAAAGTACTAATAATATGAAAATGTGTTACGAAATAAGAGAGTAACTGAAAAGAGAATAAAAACGTACATCTATTGAACTAAAAGAAGAGAGAAGACTTGAGGAAAAAAAGAAGATAAAGTAATGGTATATTAACACATTAGTTTTTCTAACATGCCATGCTTAGGAATGTTGTTTGAGTCTTTAAAAAAGAATGTTGTTTGAGTTCAGCTATTATATATAGATCATAAATAGATTTTGCAACAAACATGAAAAGATAAGTGCATGTATAGCCTGTAAATCTGCCTTGTTGTCCACATTGTTAAGTTTTATTATATAAGTATTGATTAGAGGCGTTTATTGGCTCAAGTTAACCAGTAATAAAGTACTAATAATGTGAAAATAGGTTACGAAACAGAAGCGTAAATGAAAAGAGAATAAAAATTATATAAGCATTAATTATAAGCGTTTATTAGTTCAAATTGAACAGTAATAAAATACTAATAATATAAGAATGGGTTATGAAATGAAAGAGAACATAGAAACGAACATCTATTTGGACTAAATGAAGAAACGAGATTTGGAGATAAAAAATAAATAAAGTAATAGTATTATGATATATCAATTTTTTTTACTAATATATCGTGCTTAGTAATATTGTTTGAGTTCAACTATTATATATTTATAATAGATTTGGTCATAGTAATAATCCTCCTAATTTTTGAGGAGGTAAAAACTTTTATAAAATGATATAGAAGAAAATAAAAATAGCATTATTTTTGTTATTTAATCTTCCTCTAACCTTTTCTTTATGTAACCTAAAGATTTGAAACTTTATTCAATTTTATAAAAATTATTGTTAATCTTTCCAAACTTTTTCTTTAATAATCTTCTAAAACTCTTCCATCCAATCAACCCATAAACGTCTTAATTAATATTATATCAAATTTATTCTTTTTTTTATTACAATATTATAATAATTGTAATCGGAATTTATTCACAATTAAAATTCATCATCACTCCATATATACATGTATTTAACGAAAATCGAACTGGAGATCTCGTCCCACAATATTATATTTAAAAAATTTCCTTTGTATTTGTTGTCATTGAAGCCTTAATAATTTTTTATTTCGTTGCCTAACTTTTGTATTATTATTATTATTATTATTATGAACATCTAATCATGGTTGTTAAATATTTGTTTTGGTATAAGGAAGGCAAAAGCCAAAACACTAGGAAGTAACCTAATAACAACCATTTGAAAAAGAATATAACTATTGATAAGAATGAATAAAACCAAACTCCAAATAATCAAACATTGATAAAAAAAAAATTGTAGATGAGCATCTTTTGGGTAAATTACACCTATGGCCACTGAACTTTATCTATTTTTGTGGTATGCCTACTGAATTTCAGAATGTAATATAAAAACAACTGAACTTTAACACTTTGTTACATCCGTGACCATTAAACTTTAATTAACTCCTCAAAATGATCATTAACGACATCAAAATGCAAATATTCAAGAATTAAAATTGTTCAGAACGATATTTACCATGAAACCAATTTTTTTATTTTCCAAATTCATAATTTTTAGAGTTTTCTCTCTCTAAAAATTCACTTTATCTCCTAACTAAACAATACCTAAATACATCAAAACGAAAATTTTCAAGATTTAAAATTGCTTAGAATATAATTAATTCTTGGAATTTTTTATTTTGAGTCCGTCAACGGTAATTTTGAGGCGTTGAGTGGTCAGAAGTGTAACAAAATGTAAAGTTCATTAATTTTGTTATGTTATATTTTGAAGTTCAGTGACCATGAATGTAATTTACCACATCTTTTACATTTTTTTTTCACCATTCATGAAATTAAAGCATCATAAGAGAATCTCACAATTTTTTTTTCTCATAGCCACCCAGCTTCTAAGCAAGCTGTAACCCAAAAACCTTTTTTTAGTTAAATAATATTTAAGAATCTAATGTATGACTTCTATCTAGAGGTGGCAATTTCGTGTTTCGTGTCGAAATCGTGTTATCTCAAATATATGTTTCATATGGTTTTATATATTATAAATACTAGAAAAATGATTTTCATATCAATCGTGTTGTGTCAGTCAGGTTGTCTCTATAAATCGTGTTTTCGTGTCAGAAATTGCCACTCCTACTCTATCGCCACAAGCACATAATATATCATTAAAATTAATAATTGTTTTAATCATACTGGTTGATTGACTAATATTTACATCTTAAAACTTTGTGATAAGTTACTAATTAATGTTGGGTTTTAAGTCGCTTAAACTAGATCTCGAGTTTGAGTCCTAATGTACGTAAAAATCTTTAATTTGGGGATGATCCACTTAAAGGGTGCATGACGACCCTCAAACTGAGAAATCGGACAAACTGTATAATTTTTTTTTTTTTGATAAGTCTCTATTATGAAATGTACATTTAAATGCGGATTTACATACTGGCCGTCCTGTTAAATGCACTACAAGACTTTTATTAAGTTAATATGAGAAGAAAATTGGTAGAGAAGGGGTGGGCTCAAGACTCAATGTTTTATTAGAATATGTAAATAATTATTTATTTTTAGTAACATGTATTTTTAATATATATATCTTTAATGTGGTCAACATAATTAAATGCATCTCTTTAATATGGTCAAAGGTAACTATAACCAAAACTCCAGCCATGATTGTCGTTTGTAATCTTGTATATATATCTGTCAAAATAACGAAATAACCAAGCAATCAATTTATATCATGGTATCAGAGCTCTAGATTAGAATCATTTTCTTCCTCTAACCCTAGTAGTCGCATCCCTTCTAGCCACCATGTCTGGCACTCTTCCTCCCCCCTCTTCTCCTCTTCATTATGCTCTTTCTATTTCTAATATCAACATTTTCATAAAATCACACTTAAAATTGAAAAACTCAATTATACTACATAGATAGATCTCTTTAAAATTAATGCGAAGGCTTATCAAGTTTTAGATCATATCATTCCTCCAATGGAGGCAAAGGAGAAGGATACTGATAGGGACGTTTTGTCCCTATCTTTTTAGAGTGATTTACGATTTATTTTAAGCTAATAATTAAGTTTAATCATAAAAATAAGTGTGTTAATAGTAAAAATTATACTTTTGACAATCTCCATTACTTTTTGATCAATTTTAGAGAAATAAAGCATCAAGTAATCTTGGTGTTCGTAGTCGTGTTTTGCAGTTTTGGGATAAACACACGGGATGTGAAGGACAAAGGAAAAATGGCCGAAATCTACTTCAGCCCACGCGGAGCATGCTTCGCCTTACGCGGAGCGTGCCACGTCATCACACAGTGCCCACTGAATCACGGCAGTTAACCTTATCTTCATCCCCGGTCAACCCAGTCCACGCGGAGCGTACCCTGGTCTACGCGGAGCTTGAGGCAGTATGAAACAATTGACAAATTCCAGAACTTCAGTCACGCGGAGCGTGACCCTGACTACGCGGAGCGTGAAGCAGAATAAATCAGTTGATAAGTTCCAGGACTCCATACACGCGGAGCGTATCCTGACTACGCGGAGCGTGGCCCGGTCAACACTTTAGGGATCCAGTCTTCGGAGCTGTGAAATCTGCAACGAATGAGGAAGACATATTTCACACGGAGCGTGCCTTGATCCATGCGGAGCGTGGCCTGAAAATGAACTGGAAAATGTGAACTATCCCAAAGACTTATATAATTACGATTATGCCCCCGAGCTTGATGTGTATAAATAGGAGCGCTTAGCACTAATTTAGATATTCAGATTTTGTACATTCATTCCATTACTCCGTCGAAGTTCCGTTCCATCTTCTTCCACCAAGCTCGAGAGTTCCACCTCCAAGTCCTACGAGACGGCCTTGAGTCCGGTTAGCTAGTTCCAAGGGCCGATTCTTCTTCCCTTTCTACTTGCTAATTAGCTTACACTCTTCCTATGTACTAGGCTTGGTTGTATTCCGCATTTACACGTTCCACATTTATAATATATGATTTGTAATTTTAGTTTCTCTATACGTGTTGATATTTATTACTTGCTTTAATACTTATAATTGATTATTGGGTAGGTTGATTACGAACTCCGAAATCCATTAGGAACTATATAGGAGTTGCGCTACCGGGATTGACAACCCCGAAACCGTAGGAATTGACAAGCCATGGAACTTACGGGCCCTAATTTTTTATCCCTCGAATTAGACTCGCCTTTAGGAGGAACCATGTAATCTAAGCACTTCACGGGGTTGGTCAGTCTACACGTAGTCGTCTTTGCAAGAGTAAATTGTTACTTGTATATGTTCTGAATTTATGTTTATTATATGCTATAACTTATCATCTCCCGTATCACATCCTTAGAGTTTGAATTATACAAATCTGTCTCACCGTAGCTTAGGAGTAGTTGTAGTTGTCACCCAACCCAAAGCTAAAGTTCACCGCCTAGATAACAAATAGAACCGAGTAGTTTAATACTTGTAGACATACATCCTGCGGATTCGATACCTGGACTTAAACCAGATTTATTACTTGATACGACGGGGTACACTTGCCCCTAAGTAAAAGGAACGGGTAGAGTCGGGGCTAGCTAGTTAGAGAAACCACATAGCATAACACATCATAAAAGCCTATACTCCGCCGCCTGTCAGATGCCTCTACGTTCGTAAAAATGATGATCCCGACCTTTGGTTGCATATAGATTTTTGTAGTCCTCTAATGAATATACAGTACGGTCTGTACTAATATTCTTCATACAATTATTGAACTTAGCCAGTTGAAGGACACTTTCTAATAATAAGAACTCTTGGGCTTTCTACCCACAACAAGAATTCTTGAAGGTGCCAATGGAGGATTTTGCGGATGCATCCTCTTATTGTCTTATTGTCAACATCTGAAATCATTTTCCAATCAACTCTCCAATATCAGCTCTCCCCTGTCGAATAACGAGATAATACTACATCTTATTTTGGGTTTAACTGACACTTATGCTACTGCCGGGTCTCAAATTCATCATGGTGATACTCTTCCACCATTCTACAAAGCCCCATCCATGCTTATTTTGGAGGAAACGATACGAGAAAAAAAGAACATTTTTTCTAATAATTCTTCTGCTCTATTAGTGACTAACGATGCCACTTTGGGTGGAAATTTCTCACAAATCCACAACCACCGCAATAACAACCACGGAGCCACCAATCATGGTGGCAGATATGGCGAACGCGATAGCAGGGGGAAAGGTTATGGTGGTCATATCAGCGGGCATGAAAATGGGAAGTCCACACAACAACAACAAAAACAACAATCCACTGTTGGTCCCTTATAACGTGCAAGTATAGTTCCAAGGGGGGGATAGGAACTGTTTTAAAATTTGTTCGTTAAGGCTGACTTCTTTTCTCTTATAAAAAAAATTACAGAGCACGCTGAGTGAGTTTAAGACACTAGCTTAGTCAACTGGTGACTAAGTCAGCTTCTTTCCTTGAGTCAGGAGATAGCACTTGAGTCTATTCCTGAACTCAGATACTCAATGCACACAACTCAGCATGACCTCTTTACTTAGTCAGTTTTCAAGCAAGCAATATATATATATCAAAGGAGTTTAAGGTTAGAGAGATGTTACTCAGCAGATTTATCCAGGTTCGGCCTCTATGCCTACGTCTTGTCCCCGGAACACGTTCCGAGCTTTCGAATTCTCTACTGAGCTCTTTAAAAGTAGAGCACCAAACCTTTTACAACTATAAGCTGAGTATAACAAGAGTACCTTCCTCTATACCTCTACTCACTCCTATTCTATCGCTGAGTACTATAACCGAGTACTCAGCCTCTCCTTTCTATACTTCTAGAAATGATAATGAGATTGTCCTAAACAACAATTGCTAAGACACTTTAGATGATTGGAAATCACTCTAGACTTTTACACAAAATATGGAAATTGGTGTAAGGTATTTGCTTTGCTTTTCTCACAGATTCTTCGAGTATGAATTTGGTCAGCGTAATTGCTAGTTGAAGATCTGCATCGATTGAAGCAAATGGATGGCCTTTATATAGTGACACTTGAGGCACCTGGTTATTTCGAATTTCGAAATAACCGTTGGAGGGAAACGGCTTTCTGTCGTTGTCACTCTGTGCGTGCTCAGCGTCGTTGGCCAATAGAATTCTTGCATCTTCAGTCTTCGTCAGTCTTCGGCAGAATGTTTAGCCATTTAAGGAAAAGTCCACGAGACAGCTTTCTACGCCTTCTGATCTTTTCCTAAAGTGGAAATACTTTGTCTGGAAGTTGAACATTTCCTACCGCTGTCCTAACTGCTTTGTCGTCCAACTCAGCAGCTTCATCTTGAAGCTTTTGCCACGAAGGCTTCTCGATCCTTCTCTTGCTGAGTCGTCGTTTTGGTTGATACGGCTTTGTTTTGAACTTCTAAGCCGAATGGTGTTGATGTGTTGACTTGGGCTTGACTTCCACTTAATGGGCCTTTGGTCTTTTTATTCTCAATATCTTATACACAATTAAACTCAACATTGAACAAACACATTAGTGTAATAAATCAAAGCTTATTAAATTTAATGTGTTAGAATATTTTTACTTAAATAATTTTGTCAAATCAAAATCATGTGGAAAGGTGTTTCAACAAACTCCCCCATTTTGATGTTGGCAAAAATATTCAGTAGAAGAACTCAATGTTGAGCTCCCCCATGATAGTTGACCTAAAGTAATTAACTCCCCCGTAAGGGTTGAGCTACTGACTTAGTTTTACTCTAAACATTTCAAGGTTTAATTGAATAAGTCTAAGGTCAGTTTTCAGAGATAGGTCAGCTCATGGAACATATTCTATTTAACTCAGTTTTACGCGGAAGGTTTGAATATCAGAGAGCGCTGAGTATGATTTGTTCAATGAGTTCAGTTAAATCGACATATAAGAAGTGGTCAACATGCATGATCAACACAGTAGTCATATCATCAATTAATATAGACAGTAAAGCACAGATGATTCAATGAAGATGCGTTTTTAACAAATTATATTAATTACTTACGTAAGCATCGCATAAAGATAGTCATTTTTAAAAGATAGAGATGCATATAATTTGTTTTAAGTCAGCACAGCAGAGTTAACAAAAGAATCAAAAGACAACAACTAGCTATCCTATTCAATATAAGCTAAAGCTACTTTAGTTTTCCCTTGCCCTTCTGTTGCTGACTTTCTGAAGCTTGCTGAGTTCGGGTTTGAACTTTCTCCCCCTTTTTGCCATCATCAGGTTTTGAAATGAAGGTTGAGTCATTGGCAGCTTGAGTAAGACGCTGAGAAAATGCCTTTAGCTTCTTCGAGCTTTCATTCATTCCGTCGAAGATGGGAATGCCATCATCGATAATGTCGCGAGGAATACCGATAGATGCGGCACTCAGCATGCTTAACACAGCGGCTTGAGACTTGCCAATCCAGTGCATGGTGTCAGTGAGGATTACAAAAGCTTGATGAAACATCTTGAGCAGAGATGCATCATAATACTCACGCTGACCTTGGATTTTGCGCACATCGCTGTAGATGGCTCGAGAATACTTCAGAATCTCGTTTGTTTTAAGCTCATCAGTGGCCATCTCTTGCCTGTTCAAGTTCAGCAGACACACAACCTCAGAAATTTGCTCAATGGAGCATTGGGAGGAGGTGGAAAGCTGATGGTTTGTTTTCTCTTGCTCGGTGTTAAGTTGGCGAAAGAGATGTTGGACTTCGGCAGAAGTGGCATATGCTGAGTTCACAGCTGATAGTTGATGAAATTCCTGGTGTAGAGAATTCACATGATTTACAATGGTCATCTGGAGTTCTGCCATTTTTAGAATAGAGTCCTGCCGGGGCTGTTGAGATTGTAGAGAAGTTAGAACACTCAGAAGATCCTTCATACCCTTTATCTCGGTCAGAAGCTGAGTGATAGATGAAAGTTGTGTTGTCTCAACAGTGCTGGATTCAGCGGCATGGGTGCTTGAGTTTTGGAGGTCCTGGATGAGAGCTTAAGCTGAGTCAACAATGCGTCTACCAGACTCAGAGGCAATGTTGTAGTTAAAGGATCCATCCAGCGCTGGCCCAGATGCCCGAGGTGGAGTAGAACCAGTTAGAGGCAGTGTTAGGTTCTGCTCGACATTTGGAGTTCCAGCATGGTCAGTTGAAGCTGACTGAAGCTGATTCTGCACATTTACTTGGGGAAGTGGAGGATCGGCAGAAGGAGTTCCTTGCACTGAGTCAGGCTGAAGCTGACTTGGTGATGGAATTGGAGGGAGTTCATCATCCACCTGGGTAGGAAATTCCTTAACTTGCTCACGAGTTTGAGGAGCAGAATCTTCGAGCAATTGCTCGGCATTGCTTGGATTTGCGGAGGCATTTAAGTCGGCATGTTCCTTTGGAGAAACAGAGGCTTGATTTTCTAAGTGCCCTTGGTCAGATTCAGGAGGATTGGAGAAGTATTTGAGATGTACCTCAGTAAGGTCAGTGATTTTATCTCTCAGCGGAGAGTCTCCTAGTAGGTCAATGACCAGTTTTTGAACGGCGCTCTTCTTTCTCAGTCTTTTAAGCTTTGGAGGAGTGGGATCACAAGGAATGGACTCGATAGAGTCATAGAGTGAGTTTTCCCTTTGATCAGCAGGAGTAGTTTCTGTGTGCTCAGCTTCTTCTTCTTCAACCAACTCAGTGTTGATTGGTTCAAACTGCTCATCCTTAGTTGTTTCTTCAGTGTCATCCCGACCACTGTCTTCCTCATCTGACTCATCATCCAGTACATCTTCTTCAGACTGGTCATCCAACTCTTCCTCATCTAGCAGACCACCTACTTGATCTTGATCGTGTTCTTCCTCAGCCTGTTGCTCAGCGTCAATTCCTTGACTTTGTGCATAGTGAGAGTTAGGAGGAACGACGATGTTAGTCGGTATGGCTTTGATGGGTCTTAACTCAAAGTTCAGCTTTCTATTCTTCTTCTTGCTCAGCGGTTGCTCATCAACTTCGTCCCTTTCCTCTGTCGCAGGCTCAGCTTCCCTAGGTCGTTTCGAAGCTGACCTAGATACACCTGGACTTTGCTGAGTTAGAGGTTGTGTTCCTGTATATACAACTTTGATCCTCTTTGGGGCAGAGGCAGCTCCTTTAGAGATGCTTTGCATAGCTTTCCTCTTTCGTTGTGTTCTGCCCTTGCGAGTCACAACCCCCTCAGTGTTTGCCCCCTCAGCATTTTGTTCAGCTTCACCTTTTCCTTCCTTCGGCAAAATTGGTAAGTCATATACCAAACCAAATAGGGCAGCAACAGTTATTTCAGTTCCCTGAATTCGAATTTCAGAAACTGTGTCCACTTTGTGATCCTGAAGAATTCGCGTGATATAGGAGCCCAGCCTAAGAGTCCCCATACTTCGTAGAAACCCACCGATGATGAAAACAGGCATATTGATCGGCGTGTAGGTCAGTATGTGCCATATGAAGCACTGCTCGAAGTTGGTTGATGAGTTGGTGCAGTTTATCTTGGGGTAGAGGAAGTTAGTCAGTATGTAATGGGCCATCTTTTGATGTTGACCCATGGACGTGCTCGAAATTTCACCTTTGTGACCCTCAGGTTTGCAGAAGGTCTTAACGTAGTCGGTTTTGTCATGGTCACCAGACTTACGAAGTATAGCTCCTTCGTTCTTTAGTTTGAATAGCGAGGCAAGATACGCTGGGGTGATGGAGATGCTCTTTCCTCGAACTTTTGTGGCTAGGTAGTTCCTGTCTTCTTTGGCAACTTTCAGGTTGGCGTAAAATTCGCGTACCAACTCAGGGTAAGTGTAATCCCGAACTGAGAACAACTCGGTCCAGCCATTTTGCTTGATCCACTCGCAAAAAGGTTGCTCAGCATCCACGAAACCGGGTGAAAACCAACGAGATTGGTCAATCTTCCACGCCCTTACACTTTCGAAAACTTGAACGTAGGTGAGTTGTACAACTTTCTTGCCCTTGTCCTTCGTCTGCTGTTTCCCTTTAGAGGAAGTAGCTTGGACAACTTGAGCTTTCTTGCTCGGCGTAACAGCTCCAGTGGGATTACGCTGTGTAGGAGAAGAGGGATTGTCATCGGAGCGGTTTTGGGAGTGACCGGCACCGGAGATGTTCATTGAGACTTTTGTCATTTTCTCAGAGAAGTTTTGGGAAGTTTTGGGAATATTTTGAGAGAGAAATATAAATGCCAAAGATTTCTAGGCGTAAAGAGATCACAGTGGAAATGCATCCACTATTTATAGAGGTATCGAGTTGATCCAAGATGTTGCGTTGTCAATTTGACCTCGAGATCCTCAATCGACAAAGATTCTGGCATTTATGACATATACGGCACGTTTCTTTTCTAATTATAGCCTATACGTCATCCTAGGTGGCTATTGAATTCGCGTGTTATGCATTAAAGTTTGCAACGGCTCTTTACTCAGTGTTAAGAATTTCAAGCGTTTGAAGTTCTGAGTAGTCAGTGTTGTGAAAAGGAATGGTTCTTATGCTTAGTAGGTCAGCTTTATATAATCACTCAGCATATATCTATCTACTTAGCACGTAATAGCATAAATCATTCAGCATGGTAGTTCACTCAGCATTTTGAATATATATTTAGGACTGGAATTTACTGAAGAGGATTAAACATACCAATGGCTTATCTCAGTATGCTGAATTGCTCACGAGCTAGTGGGTTTGTGAAGATATCCGCAAGCTGCTCATCCGTTGGGACATAGGTCAGCTTGATCTCACCCTTGAGTACATGGTCTCTAATGAAGTGATGTCTGATGCTGACATGCTTCATCCTGCTGTGCTGGATTGGGTTCTTTGATAGGTCAATTGCACTTTTGTTATCACATTTGACTTCAATTGTCTTAGTCTGAACACCATAATCTTTAAGCTGTTGCTTAATCCATAGGACTTGAGCAACACAGCTTCCAACAGCAATGTACTCGGCTTCAGTGGTTGACAGGGCTACCGACGCCTGTTTCTTGCTGAACCAGGACACAAGACAGCTCCCAAGGAAGTGGCATCCTCCTAAGGTGCTTTTTCGTTCAAGCTTGTCTCGTCCGTAGTCAGCGTCAGTATATCCAAGAAGTGTGAAATCTGAAGTGTTGGGATACCATAAACCTGCATTCACTGAGCCTTGCAAATATCTAAGGATTCTTTTTACAGCCATGTAATGAGATTCCTTAGGGTTAGATTGATATCTAGCACAATAACATACTGAGAACTGAATGTCCGGTCTACTCGCTGTTAAGTAAAGCAGAGAGCCTATCATACCTCGATACAATCTGCTGTCTACTGACTTACCATTCTCATCAGCGCAGAGGACAGTGTCAGTGCCCATTGGAGTAGATATTGGCTTACAGTTTTCGAGTTCATATTTCTTCAATATCTCCTTTGCGTACTTAGTTTGACTTATGAAGATGCCATTTTTTCTTTGTTTGATATGAAGTCTAATGAAGAAATTAAGTTCCCCCATCATTGACATTTCAAACTCAGTTTGCATCTGCTTGCTAAATTCCTTGCACATTGACTCATTAGTGGCACCAAAAATAATATCATCAACATAAATCTGAGCAAGCAAGGTATCTTTACCCTTCCTCTTAATGAATAAGGTTGTATCAGCTTTGCCTCTGACGTAATTTCTAGTCAGCAGGAAACTGGTCAGCCTCTCATACCAAGCACGTGGTGCTTGCTTGAGGCCGTACATAGCCTTTTTGAGTTTATAAACATGGTTTGGGAACTTAGGATCCTCAAACCCTGGAGGCTGATTAACATAGACTTCCTCGTTTATAACTCCATTAAGAAATGCACTCTTAACATCCATTTGAAATAATTTAAAGTTCATATAAGATGCATATGCACATAAAATTCTAATAGCCTCTAGCCTTGCCACTGGGGCAAAGGTCTCACTGTAGTCAATACCTTCTTGCTGATGTAGCCCTGAGCTACAAGTCTTGCTTTGTTTCTGACCACGTTCCCTTGTTCATCCATCTTGTTGCGGAAGACCCATCTTGTTCCTATGGTCTTCTGGCTTCTTGGTTTTGGCATTAGATCCCATACTTCATTTCGTCTGAACTGGTCAAGTTCTTCTTGCATTGCATTCATCCAGAATTCGTCATACTCAGCTTCAGCGAAATTCTTTAGTTCCTAGATTGAGATGAATGCTATGTTGCTGAGGTATCTCCTGAGTTGATTTCTCATCATCAGGGTATTCTCAACGGCATCAAGAATAGCACTTTCTGAGTGGCCTCTTGGTATTCTAATCTCCTTTGGTAGATTGATGTCTTGCGCTGGCTGTGTTTCAACAATCTCTGCAGATATAGATTGGTCAGTGAAGGTAATTTGAGTTTCACCTTTACCTTTGGTCAGCCCTTGAGGAAACAACTCAGTAGCTGTTTCTTGGTCAGCGGGTGCTGAGTGTGGATCATCCTCGGTCAGCGGCTGGTATCTACCTGCAGGGTTAGTTTCGTCGAACTCTACATGTACTGACTCTTCTAAAGCTTGAGTTCGTTTATTAAAAACTCTGTATGCTTTGCTGTTTGTTGAGTAGCCTAAAAAGATAGCTTCATCAGCTTTTGAGTCAAACTTAGCTAGGCTATCTTTAGTGTTTAAAATAAAACATTTACAGCCGAAGGCACGAAAGTATCCAATGTTGGGCTTTCGTCCTTTCCAAAGTTCGTATAGGGTTTTCTTTAGTATAGGTCTAACAAGAGCCATATTAAGAATGTAGCACGCTGTGTTGACAGCTTCTCCCCAAAAATACTTTGGAAGCCTATGCTCACTCAGCATTGTCCTGGCTATTTCAACCAAGGTTCTGTTTTTCCTTTCAACAACCCTATTTTGTTGAGGCGTTCTAGGAGTAGAGAAATTATGGTCAATGCCGTTGGTTTCACAGAATTCAACAAACTGTTGGTTCTTGAATTCTCCACCATTATCACTTCGGATGTGAGCTAACTTGAGGTCTTTATCATTTTCAAGTTTTCTTACCAATTTTGAAAATATCTCAAAGGTTTCATCCTTGCTACTCAGCAAGATGATCAAAGTGTACCGAGAAAAGTCATCTACAATGACCAAGGAAAATCTTCTTCCACCCAAGCTCAACGGCTGGACTGGACCGAAGAGATCCAAGTGTAGTAACTCTAATGGACGCTTAGTTGAGACAATGTTTTTACTATGAAAAGATTGTTTGGTTTGTTTTCCAGCTTGGCAAGCGTGGCATAATTGATCTTTTTCAAATTTAAGTTCTGGCAGTCCCTCAACCAATTGCTTTCTTGCTAATTTGGCAAGGAGGTCCATGCTTACATGACCAAGTCTCCTGTGCCATAGCCAGGAATTTTCTTCCTTTGATACTAAGCATACAGTTTTTGAAAACTTTTTCTCTAAGTTCAGCATGAAGACATTATCAATACGAGGGGCAGTTAAAATTAACTCATTTGTTTTACCCTCGAATATTTTACATCCAGTGTCATCAAATATAACTTTTCTCCCATTGTCACATAGCTGAGCTACGCTGAGTAAGTTATATTTGAGTCCGCTGACTAGGGAGACAGACTCAATAGTAGGATTTCCTCCAACGGTTCCTGACCCTACTATCTTACCCTTTTTGTTGTCTCCAAAACTTACGCTTCCTCGTCATTTATGCTCAAATGTGATGAACTGAGTTTCATCACCAGTCATATGCCTCGAGCATGCGCTGTCAATATACCACATTTTTGACTTCTCAGCACACCTCAGGCTTACCTGCAATATAACTAGTTACTTTTAGGTACCCAATTCTTTTTGGGTCCTGGCTTGTTAGGTTCAACAGGTAAAGCATCATATTTTATTTTATGGCGACATACTTGGATAGTATGGCCATTCTTTCCATAGAAGTCACAGCTGACCTTCCGTTTAGGATGTCTCACTGACTGGTCAGCACCCCAGTGCTGAGCGTGCCAGCACACCTTTGTGGTGTGTCCTTTCTTCCCACAGAAGTCACACTGGACATTCCGCTGAGGATTCCATCTCTGCTTACTAGTACTTCGGTACTCAGTGTTCAGAGGATTATTTATTTTATTTGAAACCTTAAGTTGGTTCTGAATTGATGTGACGTCCTTCCTCAGTTTCTTAGAATCTGATTGGACCTCAGAGACAAACTTTTGCATAATTCCTATGTTACTATGCAAATCTGAGTTGTCCTGAAGAAGATATCGAAGGTCACTCAGTTTGACCTCCTCAACCTCGTCACATCGCCTGCTGAGTGCTCTAACCTTTTTATTACACTTTTTGACAAGTGTGTAGAGGTCACTCAAGGAATTAACCATTTCAATTCTGAGCAAGGGTAGTGATGTTACCTCAGTTGAATGTTCCTCATCGTCAGATGCAATGGAGGGGTCAGCATGCTCAAAAACACATGGCTCAACAAGTTCGTCAGCCATGAAAAAAATCTTTGCTGACTCAGTGGCATCAGCTTCAGATGATGATGAATCATCACTATCACTCCAGGTTGCCACCATTGCCTTCTTGCCGTTCTTCCTTTCTTTTCTCAGCGAGGGACAGCTTGACTTGATATGGCCAGTTTGATGACATTCAAAGCATGTAATGGGCTTTGAGCTGTCCTTCTTGTACTTGCTGTCACTGGAGTCAGCTTTCTACTTATCAAACTTCTTATAAGGCTTCTTAGAATATTTGTCATTCTTTTTGAACAGCCTTTTCATCTTTCTGGTAAACATAACCATCTCTTCATCGTCTGTTGAGCTCCCATCAGTGGAGTCAGCTTTCATGACAAGAGACTTTTGCTTCTTGTCTTCAGACTTTTCTTTCACCTCGAAATTCTTCATCGAGATCTCATGGGTCAGCAATGAGCCAATGAGTTCATCATACTTATAGGTGGTTAAGTCTTGAGCTTCCTCAACAGCGGTTTTCTTTGCTTGCCAGCTTTTAGGAAGACTCCTAAGAATCTTCTTGACTTGTTCTTCCTCAGTGAAGATCTTCCCAAGTCTCTTGAGCTCGTTGATGATGTTTGTGAATCTTGCATTCATGTCTGAGATCCCTTCATCATCGTTCATTTCGAACAGCTCATACAATCTCATATGCTGGTTCACCTTGGATACTTTCACCTTGTTGGTTCCTTCGTAGGTGACCTCCAGCTTCTTCCAGATCTCCTGCGCTGACTCACAACCTGAAATCTTGTTGTATTCTGCAGCATCTAGCGCACAGTGAAGCATGTTTATAGCCGAAGCATGATTTTGTAGCTTCTTGAGATCATCCTCTGTTCATCTGGTCTCAGATTTGACAACCGTTTGGCCATCAACAGTTTCAACAGGAACAAATGGGCCTTGGACTATAGATAGCCATGCACTCATATTTGTAGCCTGAATGAAATTTTTCATCCTATTCTTCCAGAAGGTATAGTTAGACCCGAAGAATAGGGGAGGCCGAGTTATGGACAGACCCTCAGGTAAAATCTGAGTTGTCAGATTTCCTGGAAGAAACCGAGTGCTGTTTTCAGCCATAGTAGGGATAAGCTCAAGGTAGTTAAACCTTGCACAGTGAGCTTTTAAGCTCTGATACCACTTGTTGGTCCCTTATAATGTGCAAGTATAGTTCCAAGGGGGGGGGGGATAAGAACTATTTTAAAATTTGTTCGTTAAGGCTGACTTCTTTTCTCTTATGAAAAGAATTACACAGCGCGCTGAGTGAGTTTAAGACACTAGCTTAGTCAACTGGTGACTAAGTCAGCTTCTTTCCTTGAGTCAGGAGATAGCACTTGAGTCTATTCCTGAACTCAGATACTCAATGCACACAACTCAGCGTGACCTCTTTACTTAGTCAGTTTTCAAGCAAGCAATATATATATCAAAGGAGTTTAAGGTTAGAGAGATGTTACTCAGCAGATTTATCCAGGTTCGGCCTCTATGCCTACGTCCTGTCCCCGGAACATGTTCCGAGCTTTCGAATTCTCTACTGAGCTCTTTAAAGGTAGAGCACCAAACCTTTTACAACTATAAGCTGAGTATAACAAGAGTACCTTCCTCTATACCTCTACTCACTCCTATTCTATCGCTGAGTACTATAACCGAGTACTCAGCCTCTCCTTTCTATACTTCTAGAAATGATAATGAGATTGTCCTAAACAACAATTGCTAAGACACTTTAGATGATTGGAAATCACTCTAGACTTTTACACAAAATATGGAAATTGGTGTAAGGTATTTGCTTTGCTTTTCTCACAGATTCTTCGAGTATGAATTTGGTCAGCGTAATTGCTAGTTGAAGATCTGCATCGATTGAAGCAAATGGATGGCCTTTATATAGTGACACTTGAGGCACCTGGTTATTTCGAATTTCGAAATAACCGTTGGAGGGAAACGGCTTTCTGTCGTTGTCACTCTGTGCGTGCTCAGCGTCATTGGCCAATAGAATTCTTACATCTTCTGTCTTCGTCAGTCTTCGGTAGAATGTTTAGCCATTTAAGGAAAAGTCCACGAGACAGCTTTCTGCGCCTTCTGATCTTTTCCTAAAGTGGAGATACTTTGTCTGGAAGTTGAACATTTCATGCCGCTGTCCTGACTGCTTTGTCGTCCAACTCAGCAGCTTCATCTTGAAGCTTTTGCCACGAAGGCTTCTCGATCCTTCTCTTGCTGAGTCGTCGTTTTGGTTGATACGGCTTCGTTTTGAACTTCTAAGCCAAATGGTGTTGATGTGTTGACTTGGGCTTGACTTCCACTTAATGGGCCTTTGGTCTTTTTATTCTCAATGTCTTATACACAATTAAACTCAACATTGAACAAACACATTAGTGTAATAAATCAAAGCTTATTAAATTTAATGTGTTAGAATATTTTTACTTAAATAATTTTGTCAAATCAAAATCATGTGGAAAGGTGTTTCAACATCCACCTCCACGATCCATCAACAATAACTTCAAGGATGTGCATACCCTCCTCCATGGGCATAATGGCAACACTAAGCCACTCCATCTTGTCCATATCCTACTGGAGGCTGCCCCAGGCAGTTAAACTCCTTCAAATAGCAGCAACAACTCGGTTTTATGGGCCAAAAACCTAAGAAGCAGCATGCCCATATTGTGGCAGCAACCCCGAGCTTTTCATCTCATCCTCTAATGGACATCCAAGAGGAAATGCACACTCTCTCCATTACACCTCCCAATGCTCAATGGTACATATACACCGAGGCTACATCTCACATGGCTGCAAACGGAGGTAATCTTATGTCTTATTAAAATATGAGCAACAATCTTAATATCACCGTTGGTAGTGGCCATACCATTGCAATTGTTGGTTGTGGAAATTAATTGTTACCCAATCCACATTCTCACATGCCCTTGAATAATATTTTACATGCTCCCAAACTTATTAAAAATCTTATTTCTGTGAGAAAATTTACTGTCGACAATGACGTTTCTGTTGAATTTGATCCATTCGATTTTTCTATGAAGGATTTTCAAACAGGGATGCATTTAAAAGATGTAACAACTTGGGTGACTTCTATCCAATTACTACAATACCTTCTCTTGGTACTTCTACACCATCTAGTTTTACTATTTTATCTCCGGTGTTATGGCATAATCGTTTAGGGCATCAAGGAGCTCGTGTTTTAAGATCTTTTCATCAAAACAATTTTATTGACTGTAATAAATTTTGGGATAAATTTATATAAAGACAATAAATAAACGAGTACGGATAGAAAAGTTTAGCCACACAATTTATACAGATTCGGCAACTATGGCCTATATCATGTCCCCGGGAGAACCTTTCAAGATTTTCCACTGTGATTATTTTAATAGGCAAGAATTAAGCATGCGGGCCTTTTACAAGTTAAAAGCTACCCAAGTGAATATCTCCCCGATATCCACTTCTCTCTAAACTTACCGAGTGTTTGAGAAACTCTCCTCTTAATTTTAACGAGCTATATTGAGAAAAACTCACCCTTCAATTTTTACCAAGCTTAATTGAGAAACTCTTACAACCTTAAGCTTACGGGTGCTTAAGAACCTAACACACTTTTACTAGGAGATAGTAAGAACTTAATCAAGACTCAAGCTACACACTTGATCTTTCTTACAAATATGAGGAATATATGTTTGAATCTAACACTCTTTTCTCTTTTATCTCACTAGGAAAGAAAAAAGAATAAATGGAAGACAAGCAAAAATACATGATATGTTTAGATATGTTTTCTATGAAAATTGACACCGATATGCAAAAATACATGATAAATTACGAATTTGATTTTTCGGTTACTATTCAGAGACTTTTCTACTCTCGGTAGAGGATTTGTGGTGTCCAAACTCTAACCTCTACTTATCCTATGGACAAACAACACAAAGCTGAAAACATGACCGGAGACTCCACAAATCTTAAAACATAAGTTTTTTCATCACCAGGAAGAGTTAGGAATCCAACGTATGGCACCCATACGCCGCAATCGACCATGACGCGTTGGTCACATATTACGTATCGGCCACACGCGCCTAACATGTGGGGGCACATGTGGCATGTTCTGGGCAGCCTTCGACCATCATTTTATTCTAGACTCATGTTTTGTAAATTTTATGATTTTTGGATGTATTTTATTTAATTTTTGGGTAAATATTATATTCAATTTTGTTTTTTGGAACATTTTCAAATCATTTTACAATTAGAGAAAATATTTTTAGCTACCGAGAAAATATAAAAAAAATTATTAAAATTTTAGAAAATCATATATCAATTTTGGGATGTTTTTGAATTGATCGAATTAGGGATGTGCATCGGTTCAAAACTGAACCAAAAAAACTGAATGCTGAAATTATCAAAATAATTCACACCGATATTGAACTGAATAACATATAAAACTGAAATTTAACCGAATCGAAATATTTGGTTCGGTTCGATTTTAAATCGAACAAACCGAATTTAATTAAAAAATAAAAACAATAAATAAAAACCACTATATTTCATCATTAAATTTACCCGAACAATAAAAAAATTGAAATACTTTCAAAATATATTCATATTAACTTATTATCTTAACATAAATAAACATATTTAAACTTGTAAATTCAAATATATGTGTATATATATATATATATATAATAATAATATAGAACATGTGTAATTCGGTGCGGGTCGGTTTTTATATATATATATATATTTTTGTCAAACCGAATCGAATACCGACGTTGAACTGAAGTGTTAAAAAAATTGAACTAAAAAATCGAATTCAATCGGTTCGGTAACCGCACCAATGTACACCCCTAGACGGAATTGTGTTTTGGTTAATTATTGTTGTTTGTATTTATACGATTACCTTTTTTGCTGCTCGTGAATGTCACATGCATGACTAGAGCTCTAAAAAATGCTCATTTTTTCCATTAATTGTGTAATTTAAATAACTAAAAAATGGAAATTAGGAATTGTAAATTGAACGGACGCGCAAGATGAGATAATGTAGAAGGAATTGTGCTTCACATGGTAAAGTTGCAGAAGTTGGTGTAAGAATGCATATGAGTTGGTGGTCTAGACTGAGGGTAGGATCACACTCTCATCTTTAACGAGTTGAGAAAGTCCATGTCATTCCAAGGGTGAGACATATGTTAATGGTGTGTTGGGTTCAAAATGACAAAAACTACGAAAAGAAATGAGGGTTTTCTTTAAGTAGTTGAGCGAGTTATGCAATACATCTCCCGTTGCTAGGTTCAGAAAATATCTGAGGGCATCGTGGTATGCAAGAGAGTCCATTTCTTACTAGTTGGAGGGGTATTGTAAGGTTTTCGAATCTATTCACGTTAGAGTTAAAGTTATTTAAATGATAATTTTACGAAATGAACTATTCTGTTTAACTTTCGTTGATATTGTTTTTGGTTTTTTCAAGTTCTTTTATGAAACTTCGGGAATTATTTAATGTTTTTGGGATATTAGTTTTGTTTTATTAGTTGTTGTTGGATGTTGAGCTTATTAAAAAAAATTATGGATGTTTAATATTTGGTTTATTATTTTGATAATTTTTATCTCTAGCATAATCAATGACACAACCTCCAATATTATTTATGAATAGAATTTAATTCGAATCGAATAATGAACCTAAAGTTAACTCCAAGATTTAATAAAACTCTTGTAATTCGTTATGAGAGGAGTTATATCTCATAACTCAGTTCTCTTTGCATAATATTTGATTAGTACAACTAAGTATTAATGGATAATTAGAGCCAATTTAGATCTTCTTTTCGAATCGAAATCTAGTGTAAGGTTTATGTTGATGATATATAAGTTGTGTAACTAGCATATAGTGAACCGAACTTCTTACTAAGACATGCAATTAAAATTCTATTGTAAAAAGCTTCGGCTAGAAAATCTATCATAGCTTAATTGAACAAAGACCTAAAACTGAACGGGGATAACTATGAGGTGTGAGTGTTAATATCAAGTATGTGTTGTAAGATCAAGAGGCCCTTGAAACTGGCTAAATTTGAAGATGAAGCTACGAAAGAATTGAAATAGGGACTCCGAGATGCACCCTTCCTTTAGCATCAAAGGCTAGAATCCACCCTTCGTTGTCAAGAAATAAGGCTCACTACTTTCAACACTCGTCCATGTCCCATGGTATACTAGAAAAAGAACTCTGGGGATTACCGGAGTTCGGGTTGTCGTTCTTTCGTCATGTACTACACATAAAAACTCGCCTATTTAGGCACCCTGCAAATCAATTATAGGATTTCCCGATGTCGATTGTACCCAACTCAATAGTCTCAAGCTTCTTCAAAAGATTGTGGAGAATGAACTGGTGTCGGTAGGGTTTAGGGCGGAAGCAACCATATGCAAAGAACTAGTCCATTTCTTGCGATTACCACATTAGTTTCTTGCATTATTGTTGGCGATATCATTTCCGGTCCCGATGTGAACTCCGTTGTTCCTCGTGTTATGGTTAACGTCATTGTTTCCCCTATTATTGTAACGAAGTCCTGCTACGTCAGCATGAAGATTCTTCAAATAAGGATCTGGTTAACCTTTGATTCAGAATGTCACATTCCCATTGAAACACAAAGATCTGACCCATTTACTAGAATGACCATGTCGACCTATAAGTTAACATTTAGATGTTATCTCATACCACATAAATTTATTTATACTTCTTAAAGAAAAACTCCAATTGAGAGTCATATTCTCTTAACGAGAAAAATTATTGTATGTCTAGTGCACCATGTTATTTATGTGGCAATCTAGTAACTAGATACACATAGCGAATAATTAATATCACGTCATATATTTTTAAGTTTATAAAAGGACGAGATCTCCATATTAACGGACACCATATAAGTCAAGACCACCAATATAAAAAGAAGCTCATCCTTATTTAGGTATATTAACTTTTTGTCTTCTCCATTGTTCACATTTTTAAGGCTAAATACATCCAGAGCTTTCTGAATTGGATCGAAAAAGAAAATTGAGTTTTGAACTTACGAAGTGTTTCATTCTCTCTCTAAACTTACCTAAAGTGATTTATTAGCCACCTTATTTTGTTAATAATGATATATTGATCTCTTAAACTTGATTATAGTGATATATTGGCTATATAAGTTTGATTAAAGTGATATAAATTTCAATTTGTCAAAATTCAAGCTTCTTCCATTTTTAATGTTATTATTTTTTTTCTAGGTCTTCATAGGATTCAAACAGAGGCTAGTGATAATTTTGAAGTTTTAAATGATAAAAGAATAAATGTTCTAACTGGTCCTTAAAGTTGGCATGAATGGTCAATTTGGTTCAAATCAATCTTTGGATATCAACACAACCTTTAAAGTTGACAGGAATTGTCAGATTATCCCATGATCAAATCAGTCCTAAAAATATAATATATTTTGATACCCAAACTTTATCATATTTACATTTTAATACCTAAAATCTATTTTTATACTTAAAAACTATTATATTATGTGGAGCACTAGAATGCTTTGACGTATCACATTACTTGATGCGCCAGTGCAGAATACCAATACACTAATATGCTTTGTAATCATGAATGATATACGAATTTTATTCTTTTAAATAAAAAAATTCTAATTTTTTTTTGCTAATGAAATAATAATATTAAGTAATAACATATGACAAAAATAAATTTCGGATATATTTTATTTATAAAGAGAACATACCAAATTTTGGATAAAAATTAATTGAATTTGGAATTTTAGTTCTACTAAATTATTATTTTAAATGTGTTCGCTAATGAAATAATTATATTAAGTGATAAAATGTGAGAAAAATAAATAGAGGCCAAAACTGCACTAATAAAGAAAATCTCTAAACATCTCTCGTAATAGGAGTATGAGTCACGAACAATTAATTCTGATAGAAACCCCTCGAAACAGAGAGATGAGTCGCAAACAATTAATTCTGATAGAAACTCATCGAAACAGAGACAACAAAATATCTCACTAAACTCCTTAAAATAGTGTTAGTGTATTAATATTCTGTACTGACATATAAAGTAATGCGTGCATGTTAAAAAAGAAATGAGTTTGAGCATAGAATATGAAGAAGGCATGGAGAGCTATTATAGGGTTATGGTTTTATCCTAATTTGTGCTTTCCTACGAGGAGTAGTTGCTCTCCTGGTTTTGATGAGATATGAAAACTGCCACCATCCATCATCATAGTTAGGTTTTAGGACCATGACTCTTCTCTTTAGGCCCCCACCCCACTTAAAGCACCCATTGCCCTATTAGTACTTGATATTCATCTTCCACTTGTTTTCTTTTCATTACCCATATTCATGAAAACTTAAAAAAACAAATGCTTTTGTATTAAAAACTTGAAGTTTCAAGCTACATGTATCGCAGGGATGTAAATAGAACGGGGATCACCGCCTCAATAGGGACGGGGAATTTCTGAAAGAATCCCCATAAAACGGAAATTGAGAGAATTTTGTCTTCTATAGCGGGAAAAGGTGTAACGAATAATAAGATATTGAGTTCAAAAAGAAATAAAAAAGATTAGGTTTTAGGTTTCTTAAATTTTAGTTTTTATGTGGTTTGAAAATTTTGAGAATAATTGTTGATGCTTGGTATTATTAACTCCTGTTTTTTAAAAGTTTTAGGTTTTACTCGTTTTTTTTATAAATAAAATGTGATTCCTCACGGATAAGGGTTTTGGAACATATGTAAATGGTAAATGAGAATCCATGTAGGACGGGGATGGAACAAATGTGTCCTCTTCTAACTTGCGGGAAAGGGGACGGAGAATACCTGACTAGTCGGAGAACGGGATGGGAAATGCATTCCTCGTTCTACCCTGTTTATATCCCTACATAGCCTATAATAACCCGAGTAGGGGCACCAAAGTGATGAGACATAACTGCGCGTCAAAAGATCGGATGAGAAATGGGATTAGATACAATGAGCCGAATTAATAAATTGTAAATAAGGTAGTATCGAGAGTAGTTCCTCCCTCATCGTCCAAATTTTCCGTCTCTATATATATGAATTGGGACAAGATTTTCTTCATAACCCACATGTGTTTTATTTTATTTTATATTTTAAATATTAATTAAAATTTTATATTTATATAAAATAAAATATCAAATTAATAAAATAAGATTATAAAATTTAATATTTTAATTAAAAACTAATACGTATTATATTTTTTTTTGATGAAAATATTATATTTTTTAAGTATGATATTTTTTAATTAGTGTTATAATTAGATTTATTAAATATAAAAATTAATATTAATATCTTATGGTAGAAACAACTCGAAATAAATTTGATTACCATAAATGAGTTTTTGATTGAATAAACTCTTAAATTTAAATTTCTGACAATTTTAGTTTGACAAATTAATTTGAATTTTGAAAATAAAATAATTTTAGTTAAAATGAAAAATACTTCAGATATATTTTTTTATGAAAATGCTTATAGATTAATTAGATGAAAACACAACAAGTACAATAAGAAAACAGTAAGGAATCAAACCTTATAAGAAATACAAAGAGACTAAAACAATTACATAGAGCAAAAAAAGTCATAAAAGACATAAAAACATAAAACAACAATGAAAGATATATTTCTTATAAATCGAAATCTGTAGAATTTATGAAAGATACAGATCTTATTATGGAAAAGTGAAGAACAAAATACAACTCTGCTGTATATATAGCAGGTATTGAACAAAAGGAAAGGGTATTATTTAAGCTAATTACCCTAATTACCCAAAACTAATTACCCACTAATCTAGCACACCAATGTTGACTTATAGAGAAACAATCCAATGTAAACCAATGTATTATATGCTAACAGCCCCCCCGCAAGATGGAATTGGTGCAGTTTGTACAAATCCCATCTTGGACAAAGAAGGTAACATATGAGTAGTACTTAGTGTTTTGGTAAAAACATCTGCAAGTTGTAGCTTTGATTGAACATAAGGCGTCTGTATAAAACCATTATCAACACAATCACGAACGATATGACAATCGATTTCCACATGCTTCATTCGTTCATGAAAGACTGGATTTCTGGCTATGGCAATTGCTGCCTGACTATCACAGTACATTGAAATTGGCAATTGTACTGGAAGTCTGAAATCCTTCAAAAGATACGTAAGCCATTTTAATTCACAGCACGTTGAAGCCATGCTACGGTATTCCGCCTCAGCAGAAGATTTACTGATAGTACCCTGCTTTTTGCTCTTCCAAGAGATTAATGTTGTTCCCAAAAAGACGCAATAACCCGAAAGAGACCGTCTACTTGTCTTACATCCACCCCAATCAGAATCACAGTAAGCTTGTAGCTGAAAATTTGTGTTTGATGGATAAAAAAGGCCATATTGAGCAGTTCCTTTTAGATAACGAAGTACATGTAATGCTGCAAGAAGATGATGCTTGCAAGGATTCTGCATATGTTGACTGAGCTGTTGGGTAGAATACGTTATGTCAGGCCTGGTGAAATTAAGGTAAAGTAATCTCCCCACCAACCATCTATAAACATCTGGTTGACTTAACGGTTCACCAGGAATTGTAAGATCAGTCCCATGTGCTAAAGGACTAGTACAAACCGCTGCTTGCTGCAAACCTGCATCAGAAATTAAGTCTGCAATATACTTTGATTGAGATAGTAACAATCCTGTTGAAGACCTGGCAATCTCGATGCCGATGAAGTATTTCGCTTGCCCGAGATCTTTGATAGTAAACAAATGATGCAAAAAATCCTTGACATCCTGTATAGCTTTAGTATCATTGCCTGAAATGAGAATATCATCAACATATATAATCAACTGTAAGGTTGATGTATCTGTATGTTTAAGAAATAAACAATAGTCACTTTTGGATCTCGTGAACCCATACTCAAGTAATTTGCTCGATATTTCATGATGCCATTGTCTCCCGGCTTGTTTAAGCCCGTAAAGGGACTTAACAAGTCGACAAACTTGACCAGGCTGTGCTTTTGTATACCCTTGTGGAGGTAGTAAGTAAATATCTTCATCTATACTTCCATGAAGATAGGCATTATTAATATCCACTTGGTGAATTTCCCAACCCAAGGATGCACAAATAGCAAGAAACAATCTCACTGTGCCAGTTTTAGCCACTGGACTAAAAGATTCATGGTAATCAATTCCTGCCTGCTGATTATATCCCTTGGCGACAAGGCGAGCTTTAAACCTGTCCACTTCACCAGAAGGCTTAAATTTGATCTTGAATATCCAACGAGAAGAAATAGGTTTCTTATGTACCGGTGTGGGGACTAATTCCCAGGTATTATTTGCCTCTAATGCTGATATTTCGGCTTCCATAGCTTTTACCCAATTTGGATCATGAGAAGCTTCAAGATAATTCTTTGGTTCCTTGTAAGTTTGCAGTTGAGACAGAAATGTTGAATGTGATTGAATGAATGTAGGTATATGAGGTAAAGAATGTGAAGAATTATGAACAATGGAAATGAAATCTGAATGCCAAGAAGGGGGTTTTGATAAGCGAGATGATCTTCGAAGTGTATCAGATGAAGTATTTTCAATAGGGACAGATTTTGGAGGTAGCTGTTCAGATAATAACAAAAGTCCAGGATGAGGAGAAGATATAATTGAAGTATTTAGAGCAAAAGGAAAAATGTCCTCTTGAAATTGTATCTCTCGAGATACAATGATCTGTTTTGATTGTAAATCATAGACTCTATATCCCTTCCTTCCAGATGAATGTCCCAAATGAACTCCCAATTGTGATCTTGGAGAAAACTTTGCAGGTGTAGGCAATATTTTGTATAAACATTGACATCCAAAGACAAATAGATCATTATAGGCTGGGTTCCGCTTGAACATACATGTAAATGGTGTCTTCCATTGCAGAACACGAGTCGGCAATCTGTTAATGATTGTAACAGCATGAAGAATAGCTTCACTCCAAAACTGAACAGGTAATTGTGACTGAAACATCAAGGCACGAGCTATCTCAAGCAAATCCCTATGCTTGCGTTCAACCACACCGTTCTGCTGTGGTGTGTAAGGACATGTCCTGTGATGAATAATTCCATATTCCTGAAATAGATGTGCACATTTGTGATTGACAAACTCCCCCCCATTATCACTTCGTATAACTTTCACCTTTGCTTCAAATTGTGTTTGTATCATTTTTAGAAAAACGACCAAAGCTTCATAAACCTGTTATTTGTATTTCAACATAATCACCCAATTATATCGACTACAATCATCAACAATAGTAAGGAAGAATTTTGCTCCAGTAAGAGATTCTTCAGAATAAGGCCCCCAAACATCTATATGTAATAACTCAAAATTGGATGTTGTAACAGTATGACTTTTATTGAAAGAAAAACGATGTTGCTTTGCATAAGAACACACTACACAGATATGATCATCAGGAGTTACAACAATATCAGAAATATGATGTAAAGCATCAAGAGATGCATGTCCCAGTCTACTGTGCCATGGAATACACTTACTATTAACATGACAAGCTAAATTTCTCTGTTCATGAAATTTCTGCAATTTCTGTAATTGTTTGCTATCAAACGACTGTGAATCAAGTAAGTATAATCCTTCAACCAACCAAGCCACGACTAAGATTTCCTGTGTCTTCGAATCCTGTAAATAGCAATGAGTGTTGTGAAAAATAATCACAATGCTTGACTGCTTGAGAAGCTGTCCCACAGATAAAAGATTGTACTGAAAATGTGGCACAAATAAGACATCACTCAAAGATAAACCAGACGATAATTCCACAGTGCCACTAGAATTTACTGTCTGACTAGAACCATCTGGAAGTTTTATATATTGTTTGCACACCATATTTTTGCACTTTGTCAGCAAATTAGATTGAAAGCACATATGTGAGGTAGCCCCACTATCGATGATCCAATATGTATTTTCTGTTTGAGAACTAGAATGTGAAGGCCAAGGTTGAATACCTGAGTATCCTGCAAATGCAGTAAAATCAGATGTAGAAGCTTGATGTAATGGACTCAGATTCTGTGTTGATACATTCTTTCCCTTCATCATTCGATAGACCTCTTTAATCATGTGTGTCATGTCTTCATCTCCATCATGTTTTGATTCATCAATAGTAGTATATGCCTGCATATTTTCAGAATTCACAGAAGAAGTTGAATTGTTATTGTTAGTATTAACAACATTTGCATTATTGCTGCGATATGTCTTTGAATTTGCTCCTTTGCGTTTAGAAGGATCCTTCCACCACTCAGGATATCCGATAAGCTTGAAGCAACCAGACCGAGTATGACCTGGTTTTCTACAGTGATCGCAGAATCTGTCATCATTTTCTTTCTTCTTGAATCTTGAATTTGGATCGGCATTATATGGTGTGCTACGAGAACTGGTGAAATTGGCAATTTCAATTGATTGTTCAACAGATATTTCATCTTGCTTTTCAATCCTTAGCACCATAGAATAACCTTTGTTTACATCTGGTAGAGGATCTAGCAATAGAATCTGGTTTTTCACATTATCATAATGTGGATTTAAACCTACCAAAAACTGGATAAGTTTATCCTCTTCATTAAAATCAACAAATCGTTGAAATGCATTACAGGCACAATTACGAGCAACTCCACATTTGCAACTTGGCAATGGCCGCAGAAGTGCCAATTCATCCCAGAATTTCTTTAATCGGTTAAAATATTGCATTAGTGAGAGAGTACCTTGTGTGAATAGGCTGATCTCACGTTTGATTTTGTACAATAACGGACCGTTGTTATCGCCAAACCGATGCTCCAATTCTTTCCACAAATCTCTCGAAGAATCTACATATTGAAATCCTTCTGCAACTTCTCTAGAGATCGTATTCAGAATCCATGAGGTTACAAGGCAGTCGTTCTTCTTCCATTTCCTGAATTCTGTTGTTCCTTCATCTGGCACCTCTTCAGAGTCATCGATGTACTGCAATTTATCTTTGACAGTTAAGACTCTCGTTATTGCGTTCTTCCATGACAAAAAATTTCCTCCATCCAATTGCATCGTAGTGAGGATTAAGCCAGGATTAGCCGATCCGTTTGAAGTATACATTTTCTGAGAATTGTTTGTCATCTCCTCTGGATCATCAGATGCTTCATCTGTGAAAAGCTCATCTGGATCTATTTCCCTAGCTCCTCTTCGTCTTCTTCTTCTCCCAACCATGGCTCTGATACCATGTAGAATTTATGAAAGATACAGATCTTATTATGGAAAAGTGAAGAACAAAATACAACTCTGCTGTATATATAGCAGGTATTGAACAAAAGGAAAGGGTATTATTTAAGCTAATTACCCTAATTACCCAAAACTAATTACCCACTAATCTAGCACACCAATGTTGACTTATAGAGAAACAATCCAATGTAAACCAATGTATTATATGCTAACAAAATCCGTAGAAGAGTAACTCCAATCCAATCTTCAGCATCTAGGCCATTACGAACATTCAGATCTGATGCAACCACGTAGATCTATTGATCCATAGACAAGATAAACTATTTCCACTCTTACTAAATTCAAAAAATATAAATGAAAGAATAATAGAGAGTAGATACAATCCAGACGGATAAAAGGATCTGATAAAATATATGGAAACCGAATGAAAAGAAAAATAAACAACAACAAAGAAAAACACATAAAATTTAACCTAGCGGGAGTAGGAAGAAGGAAGACAAACTTCCTTCTTCCTACTCAAAGTAGATCGTCGAAAGAGTAAAGTTTTGAAGTTTGACAGATTATGAAATTTGGACAGAAAATGGAAAAAGAAGAGTCACTTCAGATAATTTTATAACTCAAATGAGATGAGGGTAGTTCATTTTTCAAACATGAGCTAAAACTAGTTATATAGTTTGGAGCAAGTTATGATGTCTCGTCCACTTTTGCATGGTAACATTTATCCACTGTGTCTAGGCTTGTCTAATTTCCCTTCAAAAAGCTTATTGGGAAACACATTTATCTAGAAAATATAAGACATGATATATCATTTGTTGTCAATTTTGCAAGTAAACTCATTGACTGTCCAACAAATATTCATATTCATGTGCAGGTTTTGCACATTATGTTACGATATTGGAAGAAAACACCAGCTCATGAATTGTTTTATCCTAGCAACTCAAAGTTTTACTTAAAAGCTTTTAGCGATGTAGATTATAGAAATTGTGTGGATGCAAAACGTTTTGTTACAACCTTTACAATTTTTCTAAGGAGATTCACTTATTGCTTGGAATAGTAGGAAGCAACAGATTGTGGCTAGCAGCTTAAGTGAAGCATAAGACAGGGCTCGTGCATTCACAATATATGAGGTTCAATGGTTCTTATACATGCTAGACTTTATTAGTATTAATTATACTTAAGTAGTAACTTTGTTCTGTGATAATCAGACATATATATTTCCAATAATCCAACCTTTTCATAAAAGGACCAAACATATAGAGTTGGATTGTTATTTTTTATGAGACAAAATCAAAGCTAGTATTGTTCATGTGTTACCAGTTTCAACAACAAATTAGCTCATAAATATCTTAACAAAAGTGTTATCTAAACCGTTGTTTCAAGACATTGTATGCAGTTAGGTTTTTTCACTCCATACTCTCTAACTTGTCGGGGATATTAGAATGTACAATCTAAACCATTGTTTCAAGACATGGTATGCAGCTAGGTTTGTTCACTTCATGCTCTCCAGCTTGAGGAGATATTAGAATGTACAATACGTTTTTCAGTTAGTATCAGTTACTTTCTTGTATAGATGACAATTATTTAAATGTTGCTTAATGAGTTATAATGTTTAACATTTCATTTTCCTTAGCTATTCTCTTAATGAATCAATCTTCAGTTTAGTTTTACTTTCAATTCTTTTTTCTTATTTATGATAACCCCTCTCTCTCTCTCTCTCTTATTGCACTTAATTCTTAGAATCATCACTTCTTCTTCCGAATAAGTTCGATGTAGGAGTATTCAACCGGATGGTAATACAACATCATGGTTCAAATCTTCCACATTAACAACATAATGATAATTTACTCTCTCTCTCTCTTTCTCTGAATGATTGCACTTAATTCTTAGAATCATCATTTCTGATTACACTTAATTCTTAGAATCATCACTTCTTCTCCTGAACAACTTCAATGTAGGAGTATTCAACTGGATGGTAATACAACATCATGGTTCAAATCTTCCACATCAACAACATAATGATAATTTACGCTGCAAAAGGTAACTTATAACTAAGAAGATGATCAATATAAAACAAAGTTCATCCTTATTTAGGTACATTACTTCTCCTTGTCTTCTTCTCCTTTATTCACATTTTGAATTAAAAAAATAATAATAAGTCTTCATGGTTAGGGCTATAATCCAGCTAATCCGAGCTTTAACCTACTCCTTGTTAGAAATTTGACAAGCTCAAACTATTTTGTTCGTAAGCTGTTCGTTTATTTTTTCACAAATTTTGCTTGCGAGTATCTCGTAATTATATTTATGAACTTTGCTTGCAAACATCTCATTAATTATGTCAATTTGAAATTATTTTAACACAAAACTATATAGGTTTGAAACCTACAAAATTAAAGTTTCACACAAAACCATGTAATTTTACATTCCCCTTTTGTAGAAATATTATTATTAAAAAAATAATCGAACCAAAGTTGCTCATTAGCATGTCCATTAATATAATAATCGAGTTTGTTTATGAATCTATAATTAAGCATCCTTGCGAGTTTTCGAGCCGAATTTCGCCGTAGTCAAGCTTGGGTCATTTATAAATCAAACCGAACATGATTGAGTTTTTATCGAGCCGAACATCAAGCAATGCGCAAATCTCATTATAATAGGGTTCCAAAAAGAGTTAGGAAGAATTAACATACTATTTCTCACTTTGAAGTTTTAAATGATAGAAAGAAAACAAATAATAAATATTGAACTACATTTTCACCATGTAGACCTATTATCCTAAAACGAGTGGTTGGTTTGATGAGATGGGAAAACTGACATCTTCTTCCTTCGTCATGTGGTCTCATCTCATAATAGACCCAAATTAGTTAGGTTAGGACCATGGCCTGTTCTGTTTATGTCCCACCTGGTTTTATTCAACTACTTCCAAATTATCATTTTTGGTAAACAAGATTTCAGGATACTGATTTCCATAAGCTCTATGTTTTCTTAATCATTTTTTGCTTTTAAATTGAGAGTAATTACCTCTAGGCTAGTGCGGTGAAGCTTTTAGCCAAGTGGTTGAGAACATAACTATGATTGGGGAGGTCACGGGTTCGAATCACATGAAGTGGGATGAAGATTTTTCTTTTTTATTTAATGTAAGCGTATTGCGCGCAAATTTAAAAAAAAAAAAGAGTATACTTCTTATATTCTCTCTCCAAGAATCACTATCCTTCTCAAAAGATGAAGCTACCGGACATATAAGGTCCGGCCCAACCCATCCGGTTCAAGCTTTCGAAGTTGAGCCAACCATCTTATCAACCAACAATAACTTTATCATCGAATCAAGGTGCGCTTTGTAAGCCCGGGTGAGGAGGATCTTGTTGGTCCCTTGTAAGGTTGCAAGTATAGTTCCAAGGGGGGGGTTAGGAACTATTCAAACTTTTTTCACAATTAGGGCAGACTTCTTTTTCTAAGGAAAAAGGTTTTAACAACGGCGCTGAGTAAACAGCAAGATACTGGCTTAGTCAACTGGTGACTAGGTCAGTTTCTTAGCTTGAGTCAGGAGATAGCACTTAGAGTCTATTCCTGAGCTCAGATGTTCAACACGCACAACTCAACTTGACCTCTTTACTTGGTCAGTTTTTGGTTATTTTAAGCAAGCAATATATATAAGGAGTTAAAGGTAAGAAATACTTTACTCAGCAGATTTATCCAGGTTCGGCTTCTTCTAAGCCTACGTCCTGTCCCCAGAACACGTTCCGAGATTTCGAATCCTCTACTGAGCTCTTTAAAGGTAGAGCCTCAAACCTTTTACAATCTTAGCAACTGAGTATGACAAGAGTACCTTCCTCTATACCTCTACTCAATCCTAATCTCTTGCTGAGTACTATAACCGAGTACTCAGCCTCTCCTTTCTATTCTCTAGAAATGATAAGTGTTTTGTCCTATACAATGATTTGCTAAGACACTTTAGACGATTGAAATAATCACTCTAGACTTTTACACAAATGTATGAATTGTAGTGTAAGATTTGCTTTGCTTCTTGCTTGCAGAACTTGTGTAGAAATTTGGTCAGCGTAATGGCTTGATCAAGTTCTGTATTGAATGAAGCTTCTGATGGCCCTATTTATAGAGACGTCTGGGCATTGGTCATTTCGAATTTCGAAATAACCGTTGGAGGGAAACGGCTTCCTGTCATTGTCATCCTGACTTGCTCAGAGCTCTCGGCCAATCAGATTTGTGTATCTTCTGTCCTCGGTCAGCTCAGTAGACTGTCTCTCCTTTTATGGTAAAGTCAACTAGACAGCATACTGTGTCGTCTGAACTTTACCCAAAGTAGAAATACTTTGTCTGGAAGTTTTCCTTAGCCAGCTGCTGTCTTGTACGCTTTGTCGAATCTACTCAGCAGCTTCATCTTGAAGTTGTTCCCGAAGGTCTTCTAGATCCTTTTTTTGCTGAGTTGCGTTTTGTCCAAAGTGACAACGTTTTGACAAACGCAGGCCGAGTTGTACTGAGTTGTTTGACTTGGACCTTGACTTCCGTATTGGGCTTGGGTCTTTTAATTCTTGTGTCTTATAAACAATTTTAACTCAACATTGAACAAACACATTAGTAGAATAAATCAAAGCATTTAAACTTAGTGTGTTTAGAATATGTATTTCAATTATACTTAAACAATTTTGTCAAATCAAAATTATGTGGAAAGGTGTTTCAACAAACTCCTCCATTTTGATGTTGGCAAAACTATTCAGCGAGGAACTCAGTATTGAGCTCCCCCGTGATAGTTGACCTAGTATAACTTAGCAAACTCCCCCGTAAGGGATGAGCTACTGACTTAGTTTTACTCTAAACATTTAACGGTTTGATCGAGTAAGTCTAAGGTCAGTTTTCAGATATAGGTCAGCTTATTCAACATATTCTAATTACTCAGTATTAAGCGGAAGGTTTAATCATTTAGAGTGCGCTGAGTAATTTGTTGTTCAATGAGTTCTTAACATACAATGTTTTATAAACACATAGGTCAATGTCAAACATGTTATCAGCATTTGATTCAGTCAATAAGATTTATAAGTATTAAACATAGTTGATTTAATTGAAGATACATAATGACTCAGTACACAGTAACGTATATCATAACTCAGGAATAGAATTAAAGATGCAGATATGATATATTGATAGTAGTCAGTGTTTACACAACAAAACTTATAGATAAGGCATATAGATTACATCTGACTTAGTCTATACTGAGCTAGCCTATCTATTTCTTTTTCTTGTGTTGAGACTGACTTCGCTCATGCTGAGCTCTAGCTGCTTGTTCTTTCTCCCCCATTTTGTCAGCATCAGGAGGAGGAAGTCTGAAGGCATCAGTTAAGACAGCTCGAGTCAGTTCTTGGGACAGCGCCTTAAGTTTCTCAGCGCTTTCATTTACGCCGTCAAAAATTGCAACTCCATCAGTGGATACCTCTTCGGGTATGTTGAGTTCAGCAGCACTGATCATGTTGACGTTAAACGCCTGAGCTTTGCCTTGCCAGATGAGTGCTTCAGTAAGACCAGCAAAGACTTGGTGAAAGGTCTTTAAAAGGGCGGTGTCATAATACTGACGTTGAATATTGGTATGACGAATGTGGTTGAAGGTTTGGCGTGTGATAGACAACATCTCATTCTGTTTCATTGCGTCAGTATCCATCTCTTACTTATTCAGATTTAGCAAGCGAATAGCCTCACCAATTTGCTCCACTGAGCACTGATTGTAAGAAACCATTTGCTCATTTGTCTTGAGTTGCTCGGTGTGAAGCTGAGCAAAGAGCATCTTGATTTCAGATGAAGTGGCATAGTCGGTGTTCACAGCTGATAATTTCTGACCTTGTTGTTGTAAAGAGTTCAAGTGTTGCACAGTTGTCAGCTGGATCTCAGCCAGCTTGGCGATTGAATCCTGCTTAGCTTGCTGTGCTTGAAAAGAAATGATGACGTTCAACAAGTCCTTGAGTCCCTTAACTTCGTTGAGAAGCTGAGTGACCTGGGAGAGCTGAGTAGTCTCAATAGATGAAGACCCAGCAGCAGGAGGAGTGGAATGTTGAAGGTCTCTGATCAACGCTTGCACTGAGTCAATGAGCTTTTTGCCGGACTCAGTGGCATTCAGATAGCTTTGAGAGCCTTCAGGGACATCAGTGTGACCGGAAGGAAGAGGAGTGAAAGGAGTGACCTGGTCAGTGACTGGAATAGCATTTTCAATCTGCACTTGAGTTTTAGGTATAGTTGATTGATCGGCAGATAGATGAGTTGGGGAAGTAGTAATACGAATACTGTCTGTGCTGACGGGGGCGGAAATGTTTGGAGTCAGCACCATGCTTGGAGTAATAGCATTAACAGTAATCGGATCAACCTGACTTGTTGAGGTGGCAGAGGCATTTTGGTCGGCATGTTCCTGTTGAGAAGAAACAGAGGCTTGCTTTTCTAAGGACGCTGAAGCAGTAGAGGTTTGTTGGCGTTTGAAAATTTTCAGCTTAACTGTAGAGGGGTCCTTAGTTGGCTTTGAAATGACAAAGTCAGGAAGAGTTGGTGGTGGCACAGGAGGTTCACTGACAGGCTTCTCACTGGCCTTAACCAACTTTCTTCTTCTACGAGGTGGAGTGACAGTTTGACTAGGATCTCCTGAGTGAGAAGGAGAAGATTCTTGTTGCTCATCATGAGGCTGGTCAGCTTGCACTTGGACTTGATCATCATTGTGTTGGTCAAGTACTTGCTCTTCTCCAGCAGCATGCTCAGTCTCATGTTCGCTGGCTGTCTCCTCAGAGTCCTCAGCGTCATCCTGACCGCTGGCCTCTTCTTCTTTTTCTTTTTCTGTACTGTCACCATCGAGTTCGTCCTCAACTTGGGAGATGAAATGATCATCCAGTTGTACCTCATGTTCGTCATGCTCAGCTACTATACTTTGACACTGGGTGAAGTGAGAGTCACCAGGTACAACAAAGTCAGTAGGTATGGCGTTGAGGGGAGTCAGTGTAGAAGATTTCTGCTTCTTCTGAGGTTGTTTAGTAGTTTCCTCAGTTGCAGGCTCACCTTGCCTGCTTCGTTTCTCCGCTGACTTCTGCCTTTTAGCTGGAGACTCAACATTTTTGGAAGGAGTCTCAGCAGTTTTTCTTTTTCGGGAAGCTAGGGCCTTAGTCCTTTTCCCTTTCTTTGGCACAGCAGTTCCCTCAGCTTGCTGTTCAGCAGCAGCAGCTTTACCTTTCTTCAAAGGCTGTCTGAATTTTAATGTTCTCAGCGAAGCCGCTGTGATCTCAGATCCTCGAGTCTTCTCTTCACCTTCGAGATCAACTTTGTGGTCAATCAGGATTCTGGTGATGATCGATCCTAGCCTCAGCGTACCAGAGCTGCGTAGGAGGCCAGCGACAAGAAAAACTGGCATATTGATTGGTTTATATGTCAGCATATGCCAGATGAAGCATTGTTCGAAGTTCGTTGCTGAGGTAGTGCAGTTGATCTTTGGGTAGATGAAATAGGTCAGCAGTTAATGAGCCATCTTCTGGTGCTGACCCATAGATGAAGTTGAGACTTCTCCTGAGTGACCCTCAGGTTTGCAGAAGTTGACCTCGTACCCAGTACCATCCTGATCTCCAGATCTTCTCAGCCTTGCTCCCTCAGTTTTTAATTTGAGCAGATTTCCTAAGTAGAGAGGGTTGATGAAGATGGTTTTCTCTTTCACCACTGTACACAGATAGTCAGTGTTGTCATTTGCAACGCGGAGGTTGTGGTAAAACTCCCTTACCAGGTCAGGGTAGGTGTCATCCCTAATCGAAAACAGCTCCGTCCAGCCATTTTGTGAAATCCACTCGCAGAAGGGTTGTTCATTTTGTACGAAGGTTTCAGATACCCATCTTGAGGGCTCAAATTTCCATTCACGGACGTTTTCGAAAACCTTTGAGTAGGTTCTGACTTTTACAGGCTTTTCCTGACCAGCTTTTCCTTTGCTGGGTGTTGGAGGATTTTTTGTAGGTTCATCGGAGCTAGGTTTAGAGTGACCAGCGCCGGAGATGTTGAGAGAAATCCTAGTCATTGTTGAAGATTTGAGAGCTTAGAGGGGTTTTTAGAGAGAAAGAATTTCTTTGCCAGAGAGTTCGATAAGCGTAAAGAATAAAAATGGGGAATTACCCATTATTTATAGAGGTGAGGAATGGATCTTATCGAATACATGTGTCAGTTTTGCCTCGGGATTGTGAACCGACAATAATCCTGGCATTTATGACACATTCGGCGCGTACGTCATCCTAGGTGGCTATACGCGTGCTTTTGCAATTATTCTAACGGATATGACACTCATCGTTTAGAATGCCAAGCGTTTGATATTCTGAGTGGTCAGTATTGCATAAGGGATGATTTCTAAGTTTAAGTTTAAACTAACTTACTCAGTGTGCAAGTTTACTCAGTATTTGTTGTTTAATTAATTTCAATGAGTACACAGCAAAAACAATCATTCAGCATAGTAATTCACTCAGCATGCATATTCATTTAGTTCAGGAATTTACTGAAGAGGATTAAACATACCAATAGCTTCTCTCAGTATGTTGAACTGCTCACGGGCCAGTGGCTTCGTGAAGATATCCGCAAGCTGCTCATCCGTTGGGACATAGGTCAGCTTGATTTCACCCTTGAGTACATGGTCTCTAATGAAGTGATGTCTGATGCTGACATGCTTCATTTTGCTGTGTTGAATTGGGTTCTTTGAAAGATCAATTGCACTTTTGTTGTCACATTTGACTTTAATTGTCTTCGTTTGAACACCATAGTCTTCAAGCTGTTGCTTAATCCATAGGACTTGAGCAACACAATGACCAGCAGCAATGTACTCAGCTTCAGTGGTAGACAAGGCTACTGACGCCTACTTTTTGCTGAACTAGGATACAAGATAGGTTCCTAAGAAGTGACATCCTCTAGAGGTGCTTTTACGTTCCAGCTTATCCCGTCCATAGTCAGTGTCAGTGTATCCGATGAGTGTGAAATTATGAGTATTGGGATACCATAAACCTGTGTTCACTGAGCTTTGCAAATATCTAAGGATTCTTTTTACAACAATGTAATGAGATTCCTTAGGGTTAGATTGATATCTAGCACAATAGCATACTGAAAACTGAATGTCCGGTCTACTGGCTGTTAAGTAAAGTAGAGAGCCTATCATACCTTGATATAATTTGCTGTCTACTGACTTACCATTCTCATCAGCGCAGAGGACAGTGTCAGTGCCCATAGGAGTGGATATTGGCTTGCAATTTTCCAAGTCATATTTCTTTAATATCTCCTTGGCATATTTGGCTTGACTGATGAAGATGCCATTCTTTCCTTGTTTAATTTGAAGACCGAGGAAGAAATTGAGTTCTCCCATCATGGACATTTCAAACTCAGTCTGCATTTGTTTGCTAAACTCCTTGCACATTGATTCGTTAGTTGCACCAAATATTATATCATCAACATAAATTTGGGCCAGCAGGGTATCTTTACCCTTTCTCTTAATGAATAAGATTGTATCAGCTTTGCCCCTGACGTAATTTCTAGTCAGCAGGAAACTGGTCAGTCTCTCATACCAAGCACGTGGTGCTTGTTTGAGGCCGTACAGAGCCTTTTTGAGTTTGTAAACGTGGTTTGGGAATTTAGGGTCCTCAAAACCTGGAGGTTGATTAACATAAACCTCCTCGTTTATAACTCCATTAAGAAATGCACTTTTGACATCCATTTGGAATAATTTAAAGTTCATGTAAGATGCATATGCACATAGAATTCTAATTGCCTCTAGCCTTGCCACTGGGGCAAAGGTCTCACCGTAGTCAATACCTTCTTGCTGACTGTAGCCCTGAGCTACAAGCCTTGCTTTGTTCCTGACTACATTCCCTTGTTCATCCATCTTGTTCCTGAAGACCCATCTTGTTCCAATGGTCTTTTGACTCTTTGGATGAGGCACTAGCTCCCATACATCGTTTCTTCTGAATTGATCGAGCTCCTCTTGCATTGCGTTCATCCAGAATTCATCTTCCTCAGCATCAGCGAAGTTCTTAGGTTCCTGTACTGAGACGAAGGCTACATTGCTGAGGTACTTCCTGAGTTGATTCCTCGTCATCAGGGTATTCCCAGCAGAATCAAAGATTGCACTTTCTGAGTGCCCTCTTGGAATCCTTATCTCTTTAGGTAGATTCATGTCTTGTGCTGTCTGTGTTTCAACAATCTCTGCAGAAGTAGATGGGTCAGTAAAAGTAATCTTAGGTTCACTCTTACTCTTGGTCAGCCTTTTAGTGAATGACTCAGTAGCTGGTTCTTGGTCAGCGGTGGTTACTAAGTGTGGATCATCTTCGGTCAGCGGCTGGTATCTACCTGCAGGGTTAATTTCGTCGAACTCTACATGTACTGACTCTTCTAAAACTTGAGTTCGCTTATTAAAAACTCTGTATGCTTTGCTGTTTGTTGAGTAGCCCAAAAAGATAGCCTCATCAGCTTTTGAGTCAAACTTTGCTAAGCTATCTTTGGTATTTAAAATAAAACATTTACAGCCAAAGGCACGAAAGTATCCAATATTGGGCTTTCGTCCTTTCCAAAGTTCATAGGGGGTTTTCTTGAGTATAGGTCTAACTAGAGCCCTATTAAGAATATAGCACGCTATGTTAACAGCCTCTCCCCAAAAATACTTTGGAAGCCTATGCTCATCCAGCATTGTCCTGGCTATTTCAACCAGAGTTCTGTTCTTCCTTTCAACAACCCCATTTTGTTGAGGTGTTCTAGGAGTAGAAAAATTGTGGTCAATGCCGCTGGCTTCACAGAATTCAACAAACTTTTGGTTTTTGAATTCTCCACCATTATCGCTACGGATGTGAGCTAATTTTAGGTCTTTATCATTTTCAATTTTTCTAACCAAATTTGAAAATGTCTCAAAGGTCTCATCCTTGCTGGTCAGCAAGATGACCCACGTATACCGAGAGAAGTCATCTACAATGACCAAGGAAAATCTTCTTCCACCCAGACTCAGCGGCTGGACTGGATCGAAGAGATCCAAGTGTAGTAACTCTAACGGACGCTTAGTTGAGACAATATTTTTGCTGTGAAAAGATTGTTTGGTTTGTTTTCCAGCTTGGCAAGCGTGGCATAATTGATCTTTTTCAAATTTAAGTTCAGGCAGTCCCTCAACCAATTGCTTTCTTGCTAGTTTGGCCAGGAGGTCCATGCTTACATGACCAAGTCTCCTGTGCCATAGCCAGGAATTCTCTTCCTTTGATACTAAGCACGCAGTTTTTGAAAACTTTTTCTCTAAGTCTAGCATAAAGACATTATCTATGCGAGGGGCAGTTAAGATTAACTCATTTGTTTTACCCTCGTATATTTTACATCCAGTAGCATCAAATATAACTTTTCTCCCATTATCACATAGCTGAGCTACGCTGAGTAAGTTATATTTGAGTCCGCTGACTAGGGAGACAGATTCAATAGTAGGATTACCTCCGATGGTTCCTGACCCTACTATCTTACCCTTCTTGTTGTCTCCAAAACTTACGCTCCCTCCTCGTTTACGCTCAAACGTGATGAACTGAGTTTCATCACCCGTCATATGCCTTGAGCATGCGCTGTCAACGTACCACATCTTTGACTTCTCAGCACATCTCAGGCTTACCTGCATTGTAACTAGTTACTTTTAGGTACCCAATTCTTTTTGGGTCCTTGCTTGTTAGGTGCAACAGGTAAAGCATCATATTTTATTTTATGGCGGCATACATGGACAGTATGGCCATTCTTTCCACAGAAGTCACAACTGACCTTCTGTTTAGGATGTTTCACTGACTTGTCAGCACCCCAGTGCTGAGCGTGCCAGCACACCTTAGTGGTGTGTCCTTTCTTCCCACAAAAGTCACACTAGACTTTTTGCTGGGGATTCCATCTCTGATGAGTACCTTGGTACTGAGTTCTCAGAGGAATGTTTCTTTTATTTGGAACCTTTAGTTGGTTCTGGATAGTTGTGACGTCCTTTCTCAGTTTCAATGAAACTGATTGGACTTCAGAGACAGACTCATGTATGATCTTCATGTTACCATGCAAAGTTGAATTGTCCTGAAGAAGGAATCTGAGGTCACTCAGTTTGACCTCTTCCACTTCGTCACAGTGCCTGTTGAGTGCTCTAACTTTCTTATTACACTTCTTGACAAGTGTGTAGAGATCACCCAGGGCATTAACCATATCGTTTCTGAGCTGGGGAAGAGTAATTACCTCATTTGATTGTTCTTCGTCATCTGACGCGACGGATAGGTCAGCATGCTCAGAGACGCACGGCTCAGCAAGTTCGTCAGCCATGAAGCATATCTTCGCTGACTCGGTGGCCTCAGTTTCTGTAGATGAAGACTCATCACTGTCGCTCCATATAGCCACCATTGCCTTTTTGTCGTTCTTCTTGTCTTTCCTCAGTGTGGGGCAGCTTGACTTAATATGGCCGGTTTGATGGCACTCAAAGCATGTAATGGGCTTTGAGCTGTCCTTTTTGTATTTGCTGTCGCTTGAGTCAGCTTTATACTTATCAAACTTTCTGTAAGGCTTCTTAGAATATTTGTCATTTTTCCTGAATAGCCTTTTCATCTTCCTTGTGAACATAGCCATCTCCTCATCATCAGTTGAGCTCCCGTCAGTGGAGTCAGCTTTCATGACAAGGGATTTCTGCTTCTTGTCTTCAGATTTTTCCTTCACCTCGAAGTTCTTCATAGATATCTCATGGGTCAGCAACGAGCCGATGAATTCGTCATATTTGTAGGTGGTTAAATCTTGAGCTTCCTCAACAGCTGTCTTCTTTGCTTGCCAGTCTTTAGGAAGACTCCTGAGTATCTTTTTGACTTGTTCTTCCTCAGTGAAGATTTTCCCAAGTCTCTTGAGCTCATTAATGATGTTGGTAAACCTTGCATTCATGTCTGAGATGCCCTCATCATTGTTCATCTCGAACAGCTCGTACAGTCTCATCTGTTGATTCACCTTGGACTCTTTTACTTTATTGGTTCCCTCGTAGGTGACTTCCAGCTTTTTCCAGATCTCTTGTGCCGACTCACAACCTGAGATTTTATTATATTCTGCAGTATCGAGCGCACAGTGAAGCATATTGATAGCCGAAGCGTGATTTTGAAGCTTCTTAAGATCATCCTCTGTCCATTTGGCCTCAGCTTTTACAACTGTTTGGCCAGCCACAACTTCGACAGGTACAAATGGGCCTTGGACTATAGATAGCCAGGCACTCATGTTTGTAGCCTGAATAAAATTTTTCATCCTATTCTTCCAGAAGGTATAGCTTGACCCGAAGAATAGGGGAGGCCTAGTAATGGACAGCCCCTCAGGCAATATCTGAGTTGTTTGGTTTCCAGGGAGAAACCGAGTGCTGTTTTCGCCCATGGTAGGGATCAGCTGAAGGTTGTTAGACCTTTTACAATGAGCTTTTAAGCTCTGATACCACTTGTTGGTCCCTTGTAAGGTTGCAAGTATAGTTCCAAGGGGGGGTTAGGAACTATTCAAACTTTTTTCGCAATTAGGGCAGACTTCTTTTTCTAAGGAAAAAGGTTTTAACAGCGGCGCTGAGTAAACAGCAAGATACTGGCTTAGTCAACTGGTGACTAGGTCAGTTTCTTAGCTTGAGTCAGGAGATAGCACTTAGAGTCTATTCCTGAGCTCAGATGTTCAACACGCACAACTCAACTTGACCACTTTACTTGGTCAGTTTTTGGTTATTTTAAGCAAGCAATATATATAAGGAGTTAAAGGTAAGAAATACTTTACTCAGCAGATTTATCCAGGTTCGGCTTCTTCTAAGCCTACGTCCTGTCCCCGGAACACGTTCCGAGATTTCGAATCCTCTACTGAGCTCTTTAAAGGTAGAGCCTCAAACCTTTTACAATCTTAGCAACTGAGTATGACAAGAGTACCTTCCTCTATACCTCTACTCAATCCTAATCTCTTGCTGAGTACTATAACCGAGTACTCAGCCTCTCCTTTCTATTCTCTAGAAATGATAAGTGTTTTATCCTATACAATGATTTGCTAAGACACTTTAGACGATTGAAATAATCACTCTAGACTTTTACACAAATGTATGAATTGTAGTGTAAGATTTGCTTTGCTTCTTGCTTGCAGAACTTGTGTAGAAATTTGGTCAGCGTAATGGCTTGATCAAGTTCTGTATTGAATGAAGCTTCTGATGGCCCTATTTATAGAGACGTCTGGGCATCGGTAATTTCGAATTTCGAAATAACCGTTAGAGGGAAACGGCTTCCTGTCGTTGTCATCCTGACTTGCTCAGAGCTCTCGGCCAATCAGATTTGTGTATCTTCTGTCCTCGGTCAGCTCAGTAGACTGTCTCTCCTTTTATGGTAAAGTCAACTAGACAGCATACTGTGTCGTCTGAACTTTACCCAAAGTAGAAATACTATGTCTGGAAGTTTTCCTTAGCCAGCTGCTGTCTTGTACGCTTTGTCGAATCTACTCAGCAGCTTCATCTTGAAGTTTTTCCCGAAGGTCTTCTAGATCCTTCTTTCGCTGAGTTGCGTTTTGTCCAAAGTGACAACGTTTTGACAAACGCGGGCCGAGTTGTACTGAGTTGTTTGACTTGGGCCTTGACTTCCGTATTGGGCTTGGGCCTTTTAATTCTTGTGTCTTATAAACAATTTTAACTCAACATTGAACAAACACATTAGTAGAATAAATCAAATCAATTAAACTTAGGTGCTGTTTGATAAAACTGAAAATTAAGTGCTGAAAAAATAAGTACTGAATTTTAAGTGCTGAATATTATAAGTGTTGAAAATATTGAATGATTTTATTTTTAAAAAAATATTAGTTGATAATGTTTAACTTAAAATGATAAGTTAAATATTTTGACTTATCAAAATAAGTGGTTTTTAACTTAATTAACTAATTTAAATGGTGGAAAAACAACCGTTATCAAACGCACTTAAATTAAATAAGTGCTTAACATTTTAATTTAAGCAATTAAGTGGTTTATCAAACAAGGTCTTAGTGTGTTTAGAATATGTATTTCAATTATACTTAAACAATTTTGTCAAATCAAAATTATGTGGAAAGGTGTTTCAACAGATCTCCCACCCGAGGTCAGGCCGATCAAACCTATCTGGCCAAATTTAAATTAGTTTGAAATTTTAAAATTACAATATAATTTTAGAATATATATATATACTTGAGGAGGGCGAGCCTTGGCGCAACGGTAAAACGTTGTTGCCGTGTGACCAGAGGTCACGGGTTCGAGTCTTAGGAGCGGCCTCTTGCCAATTAAATTGGCAAGAGAAGGCTTGCCCCCAATACACCCTTGTGGTGGGACCCCTCCCCGGACCCTCGCTCAGCGGGGACGCGTAATGCGACCGGGCCGCCCTTTTTTTTTTTATATATATACTTGAGATAATTTTACAAGTTTTAAGTTAAAATGGGCTGACCGATATATGCTTTGAATGTTCCAAAAAAGATAAAATTATGAAACATATATTTAACTTTACTCTTACTAACATCATGATCATTCAACTTCAAAACCGGACATAAAAGCCACTCAACTTTATCCTTAACTAACATTATAGCCTCTCATAAAAGTAAACTGTCTCAAATACTCGTCGACAATTTTGAAAAAATTCAAAAAACTAAAGTTTTTAGAATGACATTTACCATGGAACCCACGTTTTCGAATTTTCAAATCACCATTTTCGAAGCTTCCTCTATCTAAACAGCCACTTTCTATCCCCTAACCAAATAACACCTTAATAACATAAAACAAAAAGGTCAAAATTTAAATTTGCTTAAAATATCATTTCCGCCAGCTCTTACATATATCACTAGAGTAAACAAGGTTGAGTAAGTGACATTTATGTTGGTAAAAGACAAAGTTGAGTGCCGGCAATGTTAGTAAGGTTAAAGTGATGTAATTTACTAAAGGAATTCTCCTTCAGATTAAGCAGCAGGAATCCAAGACAAGCTTTTAAACTGCAATTTCGTATTGAATATGATTATCAAAATATTTGGTACCATATAAGTAACAAAAGAGAGAATTTAGGAGAAAACTAAGAGGTCTCGTCCTCCACTTGTGCTGATGGATCCCATCCTGTAGGCTTGATGTTTGGCCAGTCACCACGGCATCCTAACCTAATATATAGGCTCTTCTTATCTTCGCAACAAATCATCAAACATGGTCAGCTAACTTCTACCAGGTATCAGCAGCAACAACAAACATATTAAACAACTAACAGTAACAACGAACACAGGTCCTCAATTTAGTAGCAACGGCCCATGCATTTTGATTTTAGTTAAAATTAGCCTCTCCATCAGTTCGTGCAATAAACTCTCCATGAAATGGCACATGTAACACCTAATATATTTACGGAGTGTGTATTGCACAACTGACCCGCATCTATGAGGGACTAAATTTTAGCGAAAGACAAAGTATACGGATTGAAATGTAATCAATTGAAGGTTGTATGCCAAACTTGGGTTAGGCAAGTAAATTTTCAAAGGTTTCAAAAAAAAAAATAGAAGTAAAAGTAAGTAGAACTTGAATAAAGGGTAGAAGCATACTTGGAAGTTTCTTGTCTGACATAACTAACTGTTTTAGAGCACTAAGTGATGCCTGAGCTACATTTTTGGCATAATCAGCATCCCAGCCCTGGACCTTAACAACCACATCTGCATTTGAGTAGGCTAGTTTACCATCCTCAATATGCCTTCTGGCCTCCTCTTTTGCCAAATCTTCAGCTGTCCACAACATATGATGGTCACAACTTTATTCAAAATCAAAACCATTGTACTGAACACTTTTTTTTTTCAATTTCAAGGATACAAATTTGTAGAGAAACTTACTTTCTTTCAAATGAACTTAACTATATATAAATTTGGAACCTTTCAGTTTTTTATTTGGACAAAAGGAAGTCCTAATTGCAAACAATTCACAAATGGAGTACAAGTCGCATGTCAATGCTTCTGAAATGTAGCAATGATCCAAAAGTGAATCATAAGTTACCTGTGGCCGTCGTCTGTGATAGCCAGACGGTAAATCCTGCATAAAGGTGCTGCCATTTGTCAGCCTTTCTAGCAGCTCCCTGTAGCCCTCCTAAGGTTGAAACAACAGTACGGACATTGCTGCAGCACCACCATGGAAAAAATAACTTTCTTGCTGTTATTTAGAATCCACCTAGATTCGTTTTTCGGGATATATTTGAGTCAAGGTTCTTTATACCAATTGACAATTGAATTTGGATTTTTCCCATGCCAATAATCTGATAATTAGATGGTCAATCCTAGCATCCCCTACAAGGGTTGCAACAAAAGGTCTGAAAGAAAATCAAGCCATATATAGTACCTGCTCAAGCTTTCTAATATAACACTTTCTCCCGTAGCTACAGAATCATAGCCTTCAGCAACCGCCCCTGGAATTCATTACACTCATTAATGCACTGCAAGATGAGTAATAATAGGATGTCATTTTATATATTCACTGTATTTTGCAGGATGGTGATCTCTGCTCATTTGGTTATACTCAATAGAATATGAATATGAATATCCAATTTATATTTGAGTAATGGACTAATGGTTAATAAAAGAAAAGTATAAATAGAAAAATGATATTAAGGATGAACCTCATAAAATTTGGAAAAACTGAAAGGAGTTTATGTTGTTTTCCATTATAATAGCTGAAATGACATATTTCTAAAAAAGTGGATTTTAGTCGTCTGGATTCAGACGAGACTGTTGTTTCCGATTTCAGATATAGACCTTCATTGAAACAAACTTTAACAATGACCAATGGATGTAGCAACTGAAATTCTTAATTAGAAGAAGTCAGCTTACTATCCAGTAAGCCTAAGATGCCTGTTTGTGTACATGTATACACATGCTCCAGGCTAGGGTGAGAGAGCTTTAATAGCTGTTATAAACAGTAGATTGAACCCAAATAAACTCACATGAATCAACTGTTTGCCTGGCAAATGTTTCCAGCAACTCCTGAGTGTGAAGAGGAGTATACCTGAGAATTCATCCAATAAACCCTTACAACTGGAATTAGATATGAATTTTACAACCGTTATAATCAAGCTTACTGTCATAAATACAGAAAGAGATTAGGCCATATTATCGATTACATGACCAAGATACAGATTCTAACATATAAGAATTAAACAACTCCACAAACACACACAAAAGAAAAGGTCTTTGATAATAAATTAGGAACCTGTAGAAGGTGCATTTAATTTTCGTTAGCTAATTACAAACATTTACCATGCGTAACGGGACAAACTTGGGCTATACCAAAGTTCCCTTGTGGCGCCGAGACTTCCCCAAGCCTTGGGCCAGCCAACTAATACTCAGGGAATTTCTCCCCTATTAGCATTCTTTCAATTCCTACTTCAGAGAGTATGGCTGAACCTAAGTCAATACTCGTAAGCCACTTCTAAATATTGTCCCACAAGAATTCCCTAAACTTCAACTCCCACGGGAGCGTGCACTATGAGCCCGATGGCTGCATAGTGTCCATAGGGCTCCTTCCCTATGGAGACATCCACCTCTCTTTCCCAGGGCCAGATTCCCATCTCCTAGTCCCAGATGGACTAGGGTCGATCACTTAAGTCTAGCACCCTCAGGTGTAGCCGATATCCTACACCAAGAAGTCCCTGTCCCCTATAGCATTGCTTCTAATAACTTGGTGTCTGGGAGGAACAACTATTTGATATGTTCCATTTTTTACCAGTCCTTGCTGAAACCTCGTCAGAGCTTTGCCCCCCAGTTTGCCTACGGGCCAAATTTCTCCCCCTTACACTATGACTATGCAAAAAAAAGGGCGGCCCGGTGAGGGGAGGGTCCGGGGAGGGGTCCCACCACAAGGGTGTGCTGGGGGCAAGCCTTCCCTGCCAATTTATTTGGCAAGAGGCCGCTCCTAAGACTCAAATAGCATCAACTATAATGTTTAATAACATAAAAAGCAATTGAGTGTGCAAGAAAACTAAGCCATGAAAGGAAAAGAATAATGGAATTCAAGTAAGTAGCAAACATCAATTATAGATTCCTATTGAATTACAAGGGGAGATATATTAGTACCCAAGTCCAACAGCAAGTTCTCGAGCAACTATTTGGTTAATTTCAGTTGAATCACCAACAATATAAATCGATGTTCCTTTTAATAGCTGTATCGCTCCTGCTGTCAAGGATTCCCATGTCTCTATAATATCAGGCCATTTCAAATCAGGATCCTGCTTCTTCAAATTAAGAACCAGTTGATCTTCATCTATGTACCTATTTGAAAAATGAAGGCACACAACACATCAAACACTTGTAAACAGTAAATATTAGAGTAAATACAATGAGCATCACAACACAAACCATATTGTTTCAGCAGGTTTGATTTTATCAAATAGATGATTAGTTTCTATGAGTGTGGTGGAAGATCCTGATGTTTGTAGTCTAACAATTAACGAAGTACCGTCTGCATCGACAAATATATCTTTGGAACTCTGGTATTCATGGCTCCCGAGAGGTAACTTCAATTCCACCTCTGTAGGTCCATCAGAAAACTGCATCAAATTTCAAAATCAGAATCCAAAAGAATCCCCAAAGGATAGGGGTAATAGAGAGTTGAGTTAGAATAAGTACATCGTAGTTAATGTTGGTGAATTCGGTGGAAATGCTTTTGCAGGAGATAGGATTGAATCTCTTGGAAGTGGTGGTGGCATTATATGATTTAAGTGTTGAAATTGAGAGAGAGAAACTTGGTTTACCAATAGAAAGGAAGACATTTTGCAGACATTTTTGCTGGGTTTTAATTGGGTTTTTGGAGAAGGAGAAGAAGCTGCCGAGTCTTGTGCTGCTGCTGCTAGCCATGTCTTCGTGAGTAGGAAATAGGGAGACAGCCAAAAAGCCGCATAGAGTTGAGGATAATGCATCTGATATTTAAAAGCCCAAAACCAGCCCCTGAACTTGTGGCTTTTAGTCGTTTTGCTCACCGAATTTATTGGACGATCTATTTACCCTTCAACTATTTAAAAATGGTATTAACAGCCTTTTATTTTTATTATAACGGAAAAAGTCATGACATTTTCTCATTGTAAAATGCAAATGAGATTAGTATAGACAGTACACAAATTTTCTTATAAAAATAGTATATAGCTTTAACTCCTTCTAAATCGTTTAGGTATATCTAGACTGATTCTAATACTTCCATAAATACTTGTACTAATACTGGAACTCTTGTTTCCGTTATAATGAAAATAGGGAGTTGTTAGTATCAATTTTAAATATTTGAGGTGGCAAATAGGTCATCTCATAAGTTCAGGAGACAAAATTATCAAAATTAACAAGTTCAAGAGAAAATGTCTTCGAAAATTTAGGCCTATTTAAAATTTAAAATATGATTTAGGTCTATTTAAAATTTAAAATACGTATAAAAGAAGTTCCAATAAAGTTAAAATTGATATATATTAGGTTAAATTATTCACCCGTACCACAAATTAAAAAATATAATTAATATAAAATCAATTTTAATAAATTTAAATTAAGGCATTATATCGATTTGGATCTTCAAGTTAAAGCTTTAAAGTCAATTGAGACCTTAAACTATCAAAATCATCAATCAGGTCCTTGAACTAAGCAAAAATCATCAATTGGGTCCCCATCTTATCCTAAAATCAGAAATTGTTACTTTCATATAGACTGTAATAATTGTGTTGGTTCAAAATGAGTTTGGAAAAGAGAGTTTCAAATTGTTCAACCGAATGATTTTCGATGAGGCTTCAATTAGAGATTTTTGTTTAAAATGAAGAATCAATTAATGGTTTTTTTGTTAGTTCAGGAACATGATTGATGATTTTGATAGTTTAAGGTCTTAATTAACTTTAAAATCTTAGTTCAGGGAGCCAAATGGATATTATGCTTTAAATTAATTATCTTACAAAAAAAATGTGTGTGTTTTTTTCTATTTGTAAATAGAGATTTATGGTCTGAAAGTTTATAAATAGATATATGATATGTTTTCTTTAATAAAACAAAGTATTTGAAATTATATTATTAAGTACTAATGACATTCAATATCATTTTTATTTTAAATTATATTCACACATTCATAAAATACAGACTTCAAAATCGAAATGCAGTTATATAAAATGAACTTAAATATCAACTTAATTCATAAACTATCAAATTAGTAAAAATCGTAAAATGCCATTTATGATTTCGATTTAGGGAGATGTGTTTTAGAGAAGGTTGTATTTTGTCGATATGTAGGAATAATTTTTTGTAAGATAAAGATCTCATTGTTTGTACTCAGAACTTAACCGTGTAAGGCTATGTTCTTTATCGCTGAAAAAAACTGAACTGAACTGAACTGAACTGAATTGAACCGAACTGAACTGAATTTAACTGAATACTACTGAACTTAACTGAATGCTACCGAACTTAACCGAACTTAACAATAATGATGATATTAGACTTTAAAATAATTTTAATGATAATATTGGACATTAATAAACTTATAATAATAATAATGGTTGTAATAAATATAATATAATATCAATAATAAATAAATATATTATTAAAGATAAAACTAAATTGAATATCAAATAAAAGCTCGGGTTGATAAAATCTTGGCTCGATAAAAGCCTATGAAATTAAATAAAAATGAGTCTAATTTAAATTAAAAATACAAATTACATACAAACACAAATTTACATATAATTTAAATCCTATGAAATTAAATACAAATTTTTATATGAATATAAACTCTTAACTTTTTATTCTAACTAAGGGTTAAAGTGCAAAAATAACGTTTTGGGTCAGGAGTAATTTTACCCCTAACGTCTAAAATGGTGTAATTTTATCCATGACATTGATAAATTCGGTAAATTTTAGAAACAATTCATAATATGGATGCAATTCTTAATTTTTAAATATGGATGCATATACTTTAGTTTTAATTTTTTTTATTAAACGATATATACTTTAATAAACTATCATTTCTTGACTTTTATTTAATTTATAGATAATGATAAAGTATAAATAATAATAATAATAATAATAATAATAATAATAATAATAATAATAATGTATAATAATAATAAATAATGATAAACTATAGATAAATATAAAGTATAGATAATGATAAAGTATAAATAATAATAATAATAAATAATGTATAATAATGTTGAAACTTAATGCTGAAACTTGATGCTGAAACTGAATGCTGAACTGAACTGAACTGAATTGAATTAAACTTGACTGATTGTTACTGAAATTAAGTGATAAAGAACATGGCCTAATTTGAAATACTTTATTTTGTAAATAAAACATACCACAACCCTCTATTTGTAAGTTGTTAAACCGCATGCCTACGTTTGCAAATTTTGCAAACCATGTGCTTTTTTGTATTTTTTGCTAAAAAAAATATATCTAATGTAATGGTTGGAGAATAAGATTAAAATATTAAAAAACACATGGATATATTGAAAACCAAGACAAAAATACAATGATTGTATCGAAAAACTAAATTAAAAATTCTTAGAAAAAGTAAAACGACTCATATTTTGAAAAAAAAAATCATTTTCTGAATATCTTATATAATAGAACACATGGAATATAATATATCATTTTCATGCATCTAATTTTTTTAAGAAAATAAAGATCTATAAAAAGTCAACGCTTAAAGAATTACACCGAAAGGTTGGGGAACAAACCCCCAATACCCAAATAAAGAAGCAACCATTCTCGCTAATACATACCTAGAAGGATTTTGTTACGGATAGAATTTCACAAATGGGAAAGAATATAAGAATTAGGAGAATCTTAGAGAGAGATAAGGAAATCTTGCTAAATTTGTTCATGCATCACAACTTTCCAGCAGCGTTACATAAAGAATCGTTTGTTGGACCAGCAAACAACACGTATATGTCCTACTCTCTTTCTTCTAACAGTTTTAACAATTTAAAAGCAATAACTGCAATGCATAAACGCACTTGATTGTAAACAAAACGTATAAGATGAAAACAGAATTTTAACACAATTGATTTACTGATCTTTTAATAAAATCAACAACAAAATCACCTAAATCCTTGACTAAGGATTTGTAATCACCAAAAACAATGCCAATTAAAGATGTAGAATCATAATAAAAAAAAAACAACGCATTGACAAGCAATTGGGAATTTGGTTCTAAAATTACATTACAACACCATTTCGTCTTGATCCAACTCAATGCTTCCCGACAGGATAAAGCTTCCACTAGAAACACATCAGGCGAGGCAATAAAGAGAACCATAGGCTGCTGCAATAAAAGCCCTTAAGTGATCTCTCAAGAGAAATAAAAGCCAGAGTCCGATTCAAGGAAGACATCCACGTCGAAATTGAGCTTCAGAAACCCCATAGCAAGCAAGGGCACGAGGGTTTAGAAATTCCAAAGAGGATTCCACTAGTTAAAATCAACTTCCCTCCAACATCAAAAGTCGAAATGAACCTCTTGTATCCATTTGGGACAGAATACCCACCTTTCACATCCCAGAACCAGTATCGAGAGTCTCTTATCTACCTACAACTCAAAGGGATTTTTTTTGAATTAAACAACGATGGATCGCTTGCAAATCTTTGAAAGAAACACTCGTCTGCTATGTGTTTAATTTGCATGATCCTTAAATGAAATCTTTCATTTAAGAGTCGTGCAAATCAAATAGGTTTCTTTCAGAAATTAAAGACAGACAATCCACTGGACAGCTAAAGTCGACATCATTCCTGACGATGAGGATGACATGATTCCCGGTGAGGAAGATGATATCATATAATCTGTGTCCAATGGATTGTCATCTTTAATCTCCAAAAGAAACACTCTTTAGAGCAGAAATTGCGCCATGTACAACAATACAGTTAAAAATGTAATGAAAGGGGAGACAGAGAGAGTGAAAAGAGGGGAGTGGAATATCTACAGTTAATTTTGGGATTTTGTAACTTGATTTTACTGTTTTATTTTTTATTATCTTTAATTACCAAAATAATTAGTCTTCAACGTGAACGTTAAATTTGGCATTCACCCTATTCGTTCATTAGGTACTCATAGCAGTAGCTAATTAAGAACACAATGTCATTCGGTCTCTAAATTCAGTCTTTAAGTCCTCATTTTCTTGTAGAGATGTTGAGTTCTTATAGGCGAGATAAATACATAATTAACTCAGGGTTCGCTGACATCTCAATATACAAACAAACATATATAAAATAATTAATAAACGAACAGATTAATTGCAGGTGCAATAGATTAATTGAGCATACCATATTTGGATTACTAATATTTGCAAAAGCTACAAAACCAAGGAGATCACACCAATCAATTTCCCACTAATATAAAAACTGTGTAAAGAAATGAAATAGAAGGATAATTTGATTGTCACAGAGAACTGTACATTATATGTTCCCGTTAAGCGAGGGTCCAAGGAGGGGTCCCACCATAAGGGTGTACTGGGGCAAACCTTTCCCTACCAATTTTTTTTTTTTTACAAGAAACCGCTTCTAAAATTCGAACCCATGACTTCTCGATCACACAACAACTACGTTTACCATTGCGTCAAAGCTCACCCTCACCGAAGAACTGTGTATAATTACATATTATCTCTTTTCTATATAAAAATACGATTACTACACGCACTAAAACACATATTAGACTCATCCACATTCTATTTTCTATATAAAAATATGTAATGTAATGGTGTCTCACTTTCTATCATATTTATACCACCAAATGTTTTCTGATTTTCTAAATAAATACGAAGAGTCTATTAACTAGTACTGTTAATTTGTTAATTTAATCTTATGCATGCATCTATTAATATCCCTTGTAATAAATTCTAGTATTTTCATTCTATTCTATGTGTTTACAATTGGTTATAATTGAATTTGCAAACCGAGGAGACACTCCAATCAATTCACCACTAATTTAATCAATACTCAAAATTTTAAAAATTCAACTACACTAAAATGATAATATGTTAAAAGTATAATTCAATTCACCCAAATACTTATATAGCAATCAAAATTAAAATAATCAACATGATTCTTTGTACGGAGAACTAATGTTAATTATATACTGAATGTAATACATTTGACCAATTAAAAGAGGAATGAATACCAATTCATATGCGATATGATTTGTGTTAAGAAATAAACATCTACATATATATATCATCAATTGATTCGAGAATATAGTAGAATTCCTCAATTTTAAAATTAGGTAGAGTGGTTATTGAAATTGATAGATACAACCAGTTTATTTCAAATTAAAATATTTAATAACTTGGTCCAAATTTAACAAATTCATAAATATTAAAATTAATTATATTTAGTTTGTAAAGTCGGTTTGAATGATTAAGGTCTCAAATCGTTGAAACCAGTGATTTTAGATTTTAGATTTTTCTGGACCTGTTATATCTCTCTAAATCTAAATTTCTAATTTTTTTTTTTTGCTTGTTAGACCATACTTAAATTCAAATTATTAACTTTTTTTGATCCAATAGGTTCTTTCAAATCAAAATTTTTAATTTTTTTTTATCTAGTAGGACTAATCTAGTTTAATTTGAGAAATTTATATATTAATATTTAAAAATTAATTTTTAACCATCCAAATTATAATTGTACGAACGTACATGTAAAATCCGTCTCAACCAACCGAATAACATGTACCCCACTGCTTGGGGGGTTAATGATATCTTCTTTTCTTTCGATTAAATATTGAAATGGATGAACGAGCACCAGCACCATTCATCAACTCCAAGAAAAATAAGCAACTCAATCGATCCACCTTCCATTTCATTAATTACAGTAAAAAATCTCATTGTTCCATCTATGGGTTGCATTATTAGAATGAGAAGACTTCAAAATCAAAACCTAACTGCTAATTCGAGGAAAAGAGCAACAGCAAAAGTTACAAGCCCTCAATCTCTCAACATGAGAATCAAATTAACCCACATATCAGATTAAGTTCTCCTTCTCGTTTCTCCTATTTGCGGCTCAAACTCAGGGATTAAGAGATGGCGGTGGTTACGCACAATAGAGATTCAATACGATGTCTGGATTATTGATCTTTGCACCGAATACGATGTCTGGATTATCAATCGGACCACCATTCCTCACAGTTCTAAAGGCACCATTGTCCCCCAATATCCTCAAAATCATCACTATCACTATCAGCGTTATGTACAAGGACAAAGTTGGGTCTTTTTACCTCAGGATCCCTATGACCCATTTGTGGAAGTTGGACATTTGTCAACGGCAGTCGAGGTGGCGTGGGTTGCCTTTGGGGTCGTGGTTCAAGGACTCCTTCCCTCCTCTGGTCGGACTCCCCGGCGGCTGGTCTGACCACTGCACGAATCTCCAACCTGAGATTTTCCAGGGAAGCGGTCAGCTCCTGGAACCGTTGGTCGTTTTGTTTCTGCCGCTCCAGGCTGGCCTGGATTTGTTCCGCGAGGTGCTCTCTCAGCTCCTCATATCTCCGGTCACTGGTTTCCATGGAATCTTGCGGTTGTCGGGGTTGAACCATTACCAAAAGAAGTTTCGGGTCAGAAAACGATTGGCTCTGATACCAACTGATACAGATTGAAAGCGATAAATGGAGGTTTTAATCGTAAACCAACAAAGATCTTCTTCTCTAGCTAGACTAGAAGGAGTGAATCCCGATAAACAAAGGTATAAACCTTAATCTCAATGAGAAATGATATTTGATTCATTAAAAGTTGCCATATCCTTACAAAATGAGGGTTTAAATACAACCTCTAAAAGATAAGCAAAGGACAGAGACTACCCTTACTAGGGTTACAATACAGTTAATAACAAAAGGGTAAGACAGGTAATGCGCCCAGACAGCAGGTATAGAGGTGCAGGTACGGAGCGTCAGAGGTTGTTGATGAATTCCTTCGGTAGGAAGTAAACTTGAGATCCGCCCAGTGTAATTGTTGGTACGCCTCATGGCGTACGCCTAGATCCGCCCTGCTCGCGTGTCCAGGGGATCCGCCCTCTTAGATACAACCTCTGTGGGAACGCCGATAGGGGATCCGCCAAGGAGCGTGTTATTATTGATCCCAGTTAGGACGTCCGCATCATTCTCTCCTTCTTTAAAAGAATTCGGCACTGGCTGGTCTGTGTTGTTCTCCAAAGGGCCATCTGACTTCCACGGGCTAAGGTCACGAACATTGAACGCCGGTGAGACTTTACCAAGCCAATTTGGCAAAGCTATGTGATAGGCATTGGCATTGACCTTCTTGGTGATCTTATATGGCCCGTACTTTCTCGGTCGAAGCTTGCTGCTTGTGGCGTTGGCGAGTCTCTCTTTTCCTAAGTGAACCATAACCTCATCTCCCACTTCGAACTGTAGGTCCCTGCGGTGCTCATTCGCCTTAGCTTTTAGCTTCTGGTTTCTCTCCTCAAGAGTCTCCTTCACCTCTTGGTGCATCTGGACATAGTCTTTGGCTAGCTGGTTTGCAGTCACGTTTCCTTTGGGAAGATGGGCTATATCAAGGACGTGATTCGGGGTCTTAGTGTATACCACCTCAAAGGGTGACTTCCCAGTTCCCGAGTGTACAGATCCATTGTAGGCGAACTCAGCTTGTGCCAAAACCACGTCCCACATCCTGGGCTTATCCTTACATTTGCTGCGCAGTAAGTTTCCCAGAGTCGGATTGACCACTTCGGTTTGTCCGTCTGTCTGAGGGTGGGCGGTGGTACTAAACTTCAGAGAAGTATCAAAAAGAGTCCACAAGGTCCGCCAGAAGTGACTTAGGAACTTTGTGTCACGGTCTGAGACAATGCTCTTTGGTACACCATGTAGTCTGACAACCTCTTTGAAGAATAGCTTGGCAGTCGCTGAGGCGTCGTTAGTCTTACGGCATGGTATGAAGTGTGCCATTTTCGAAAACCGGTCAACAACCACGAAGATGGAATCCATGCCTCTCTGAGTTCTGGGTAACCCTAGGACAAAATCCATGGACAGATCCTCCCATATGGTTTCTGGTACAAGCAAGGGTAGCTGTAAGCCAGCATTTGTAGCGTGTCCCTTGGCGGTCTGGCAGATATAGCATCGTTCTACTAGGTACGCCACATCTCTTCTCATTTTGGGCCAGAAATAACGGGAACTCACTGCAGCATATGTCTTGTTGCGGATAGAAGTGCAGGGTAAACAAAGTTGGTTGCCCCTCATTAGATACTCATCCATCACGTGATACGCCCCATCCCCAGGTTGGCGCTGGCACTTCTTCCAGATACTTCCAAAGTCAGGATCCGCCAGGTACTCTCCCCTGATGTGTTCGAAATAATCGGTCTCCAGGTTGACTGTTTTTATTAGTGCAACCCTCCGACTCAAGGCGTCCGCCACTATGTTCTGTTTTCCCGCCTTATGGATAAGCTTATAGGGGAACTTATCTATGAAGGCAGACCACCGGGCGTGCATGGCGCTTCGAAGTTGCTTCTGACTTCCCAGGTATTTGAGAGCTTGATGGTCAGTGTAGAGGATGAACTCTTTTCCCACCAAGTAATGTTCCCATACTTTCAACGCCCTCACTACAGCATAAAACTCTTGATCATACGTTGCCCACCTTTGCCGTGCCTCACAGAGCTTCTCACTGAAGTATGCAATAGGCCTCTTCTCTTGCATCAAGACACCACCAATCCCAATCCCACTGGCATCACACTCAACTTCAAAAAGTTTGTCAAAATCGGGATACGCCAGTACTGGCGCTGTACTCAGCTTTTCCTTGATCAAGGCGAAGCTCTCTTCTTGGGCGTCCGCCCACTCGAACCCCTTTCCTTTCTTCAAACATTCTGTCAACGGGGCCACTATGGAACTGAAGTTCTTAATGAATCGGCGATAAAACGTTGCTAGCCCATGAAAACTCCTGATATCCCCCACGTTCCTCGGGGTAGGCCATTCTCGGATGGCTCTTACCTTCTCCCCATCAACTTGGATTCCATTCCCACTGACCACGAATCCAAGGAAAACCAAGCTCTCCATGACAAAGTCACACTTCTTGGTGTTGGCGTATAGCTGGTGTTTCCGTAACAGGTCAAACACTGTCTGCAAGTGCTCTTCATGTTCCGCCAAGGTCTGGCTATGGATCAAAATGTCATCAAAATACACAACTATGAACTTCCCAATTACTGGGCGAAGCACCTGATTCATCAGTCTCATAAAAGTACTAGGGGCGTTGGTCATCCCAAAGGGCATAACTAACCATTCATACAATCCATCTCTTGTCTTGAAGGCAGTCTTCCACTCATCCCCAGATCGGATTCGTATCTGATGATACCCACTCCTGAGATCAATCTTGGAGAAGACTCGAGATCCGCCAAGTTGGTCCAACATGTCATCCAACCTTGGAATCGGGAACTTATACTTGATGGTGATCTTGTTAATAGCCCTACTGTCAACACACATCCGCCAAGACCCATCCTTCTTCGGTGTAAGTAAAGCTAAAACGGCGCAAGGACTCATACTCTCCCTAACGTATCCCATCTCGATGAGTTCCTCCACTTTCTGTCTCATGATGTCATTCTCCTTTGGGCTCATTCGATAGTGTGGGAGGCTTGGTAAACTAGCCCTGGGCACAAGATCGATATGATGTTGGATGTCCCTCAAAGGTGGTAACCCGCTTGGCAGTTCGTTAGGGAACAGATCCTGATATTCGCCAAGTAGGCGGGTCACTTCATTCGGCATCTCCCTTTCGTCCCTTTGGGCGGATTCGTGATTCGCCTTAACCATTACCACATACACCATTTGGCTCTCTTCACATTCGCTGACAAACGATCTGTGTGTAGGACAGACTACCAAAGTAGATTTCTCGTCGGCCTTTGGTTCTCTCATCATTGGCGTAAGGAAGAACTTCACCCCATTCTTCACAAATCTGTAAGTGTTCTCTCTTCCTGCATGGATGGCGTTGTTATCAAACTGCCAGGGCCGGCCCAACAATAGGTGGCATGCGTCCATGTCGACCACATCACAATAGACTTCATCATGATAGTTACCAATCTCAATCGGTACCTTGCATCTCTGGGTCACCCTCAACTCGCCCACATTCTTGATCCATCCCACCCTATATGGATCAGGGTGCGCCTCTACCAACAACACGAACTTCTGAACGGCGCTGCTACTCACAATGTTCTCTTGGCTCCCACTATCTATTATCACGTTACATCGCCCGCCCTTCACAAGACAGCGGGTCCTGAATAGTCGGTGCCTCTGATCACCCTCTATCCGGCTGGAGACTAACAAACGCCGTACCACATGAATGGCGTACCTCTCTTCACCCGCCACCTCATCATCTTCTCCCAAGGGTTCACAAAATACTTCATCCTCTTCGTCATAGTCATCTTCATACCTTTCCACCATGTTGGCGCTCTTTCTTCTAGGACACTCGTTGGATCTATGTCCTGGCTCATTGCACCGAAAACATTTGAAAGGTGATGGCCTTGCATACGGATTGTTGCTCTTGGGTGGTATAGGAGCTTCTTTGTATGGTCTAGTATCTCCAACGGATCCCCTTCCCACACTGTTAACCTTGGCCCCACTGGCACTCGCCACCTGCTTGCCTTTGTCATAAGACCTTACGTTATCTCTTCCTCCAGGCGTATACTCAGTAGTGGCGGATCTCCTGGATCTCCCGGTCAGCTGGGATTCAGCCTTGAGGGCTAAATTCCTAGCATCTTGTACTCGCACCACCATCTGTGTGCCAATACGATCCTGGATGTTGTATCTCAGCCCTTCTAGATACCTAGAGGTCTTTTGTCTTTCATTCTCAGACAAGTTGGCTCTCGCCGAAAGCCTCAAGAACTCTGAAGTATACTCATGAACACTTCGGGTCCCTTGAGAACATCCCCTGTATGAGCTGTAAATATACTGCTCATAATCCGGCGGTAAGAACCGCTCCCTCAACATCGCCTTCATCCGTAGCCAAGATCTAATCGGATCTCTGCCCCCTCTTCTTCTTTCCTCCCTCATCTGATCCCACCAAACTGATGCGCCACCCTTCAGGCGATACGCTACCAGTCTAACTTTCCTCTCATCAGGAATACCAGCATACTCAAAGAAACGCTCAACTTCCGATAACCAATCTAAGAATCCCTCTATATCCAGCTCGCCACCAAAAGATGGCAAGTCTATTTTTAGCTTAAAGGCATCATCTCTGTCAAAGTTTCCTAGGTCTGGTTCTGCCCTAGCCATACCCACACTCCGGTTATCAATCGGACCACCATTCCTCACAGTTCTAAAGGCACCATTGTCCCCAATATCCTCAAAATCATCACTACACTATCAGTGTTATGTACAAGGACAAAGTTGGGTCTTCTTACCTCAGGATCCCTAGGACCCATTTGTGGAAGTTGGACATTTGTCAACGGCAGTCGAGGTGGCGTGGGTTGCCTTTGGGGTCGTGGTTCAAGGACTCCTTCCCTCCTCTGGTCGGACTCCCCGGCGGCTGGTCTGACCACTGCACGGATCTCCAACCTGAGATTTTCCAGGGAAGCGGTCAGCTCCTGGAACCGTTGATCGTTTTGTTTCTGCCGCTCCAGGCTGGCCTGGATTTGTTCCGCGAGGTGCTCTCTCAGCTCCTCATATCTCCGGTCACTGGTTTCCATGGAATCTTGCGGTTGTCGGGGTTGAACCATTGCCAAAAGAAGTTTCGGGTCAGAAAACGATTGGCTCTGATACCAACTGATACAGATTGAAAGCGATAAATGGAGGTTTTAATCGTAAACCAACAAAGATCTTCTTCTCTAGCTAGACTAGAAGGAGTGAATCCCGATAAACAAAGGTATAAACCTTAATCTCAATGAGAAATGATATTTGATTCATTAAAAGTTGCCATATCCTTACAAAATAAGGGTTTAAATACAACCTCTAAAAGATAAGCAAAGGACAGAGACTACCCTTACTAGGGTTACAATACAGTTAATAACAAGAGGGTAAGACAGGTAATGCGCCCAGACAGCAGGTACAGAGGTGCAGGTACGGAGCGTCAGAGGTTGTTGGTGAATTCCTTCGGCAGGAAGTAAACTTGAGATCCGCCCAGTGTAATTGTTGGTACGCCTCATGGCGTACGCCTAGATCCGCCCCGCTCGCGTGTCCAGGGGATCCGCCCTCTTAGATACAACCTCTGTGGGAACGCCGAGAGGGGATCCGCCAAGGAGCGTGTTATTATTGATCCCAGTTAGGATGTCCGCATCAGATGGAATATGCGAAACGGATTGGTATGAAGTTTGAGAGTGTTGAGTTTCAAGTAAAGAGGGGCTCGTCGTGGTGGCTTCTTCAGCCTATTATTACCGAGCGGGGTTTTGAGTTACGGTGTCCGATACCGGGGGAGAACTTTAGCAACGAAATGGCTTTATTGAGAGCACTTTTCTGTGTCACTGCTGATGGTGGATTCTATACTGAGCTTGTTGATTTGGAACCTCTTTGAAATCGCGATTTTGGATCAATGCTTCGTAATCCTACCCCGAGGATTGATTTAGATGTTTTTAATGGTATTATGGCAGTTAGCTGTGAAAAGTAGTTTAATTACCTTTCATTGATGTTATTTTTATCATTTTATTATGTGAGTACGACTCCATTTTGGTCATTATATATGAATTTTATGTTTATTAATTTGGACTATTTATTTATTGTGTGTTTTCTTTGAAACAAAAATGAGACTGTATTGTTATCAAAAAAAAAAAATGAGACTGTATTAATGAAAATCAGAATACAATACAAGATAGAACAAATAAAATTTGGAGGTTTTAAGGATCATTCCATTAGTTTTGACATAAAGTATGTAATCCGAGTAAGGTCATGAGTAATATCGTAGAACGGCTAACGAAATTGACACTAACATCATTTAAAGAGTTTAATAGTGATTTACACTATTCTAAAATAAAACCATAACCAGACCTAAAAAGGCATTCGCTTAAATGATTAACTACCATAGCAGCATCCGATTCAACCTCACAATTACCCAAACCGTTATTTTTTAACCAACTCAACGCTTTCTTTATACTCGTTGCTTCTCCAACTCTGATTTGATAATTACCTTGGATTAACTTTGAAAACACACTGCAAAACTAGCCATCACTATTGCGAAGCACAACACCAATCCCTAAACCCCCAAATGATCGTAGCCCACACACAACAAGAATCAGCGGACGATAACCACAAACTTCTCCCTCCCTTGCGATCTGCAATTCCGAATATGTAAGCAACACCTTCCTCACCAGACCCATTTCATCAGAAAATTGAATATCTTCAAAATATTGGATCTCCCAAAAACGTAAGATTATCCCATTTCCTTACCCTTTTTAAGGTTAGCTGGTGTCAATTGAATATCTTGATGACTCTAGTATATTAATCTGGTTAGAAATACCCTTATTGGCATAGGCCAATGATATGGAGTTCATTTCATTAAACTTCTTAAATCTAACCAAAAAGCAAGTAGATAGGAAAAATTACAAAACTAGGCCAAATTATAGGCTCATTTACATATTTAGACTCATTTGAAAACACATTACATATCTAGACTGTTTTATTATGAATTATCCATAATACCCTTCATATACATTTGAAGTACTTATTCAAATTTTCTTCATATATATACGTGTTATAATTTGTGTTTAAGAAGGAATCAGTTTTAAGCAGGGCCTAATAGAAAAAATCAGTTTTAGGGAGGTGCTAACAGGCCAAAAAAAAATTAGAAATTTAGATTTAAGAATGGCCTAGCAGGCCAAAAAATTTAGAATTTTGGATTTAATGAGCGCCTAAAATGCCAAAAAAAAAAATAGATTGGATTTACGAATGACCTAACAGGCAGGATCAGAGCCAATTTTGTGGTGCTAATCAGCACCCGATCTAAATTTCATGGAAACAGGGGGGCCAGAACCACCACAATTCCAAATTTTATAGAGACAGAGGGACCAAAACTAATCGTGGATATGGTGGTTCCGGCGGCCGGAGGGGCCAGGCCCCCCGGGGCCCTCCTTGTATCCGCCCCTGACTCTACCTATTTGTAGTCTGCTTCTTTCCCATTCTTTTCCCTAAAAATCTCTTTTCCCCTACAGCTCAAAGATGGGTAGATCTTGGAAAAGAAATAACCCAGAAACTGAAGTCGATATCATTCGTTGGAAAAGAAGCAAGACAAAAACTAAAGGCAACATCATTCCCTTCCCAACGAGGAAGACGACATCATTTAATATATCCATTCGATTGTCATCTTTAATCTTTGAAAGAAACACTCTTCTACTCCCTGTTTAATTTGCATGATCCTTAAATGAAATTTCATTTAAGGGTCATGCAAATCAAACAGGAAGCAGAAAATTGTTTCTTTCAAAGATTAAAGACGACAATCCACTGAACAGCTGAAGCCGACATCATTCCAGGCGATGAGAATGCCATGATTCCCGGTGAGGAAGATAACATCATTTAATCTTTGTCCAATGGATTGTCATCTTTAATCTCTAAAAGAAACACTCCTCTAGTCTCTATTTGATTTGCATGAGCCTTAAATGTAATCCATGCAAATCAAAGAGAGAGCAAAATGGTGTTTCTTTTGGAGATGAAAGATGGCAATCCGTTGGACACTGATTAAATGATCGCATCTTCCTCAACATGAATTATTTCATGTTCATCATTGGAAATAATATCGGCTTCAGCTATCCAATGAATTGTCATCTTTAATCTCGGAAAGAAACACTCTTCTACTCTCTGTTTGATTTGCATATTCATGCAAATCAAACAAAGAGAAAAAGAGTGTTTCTTTTAGAGACTAAATATGACAATCCATTAGACCGTGATTAAATGATATCATCTTCTTTACCAGGAATGATGTCATCTTCATCGTCGCGAATGATGTCTGCTTCAGCTGTCTAGTGGACTGTTATCTTTAATCGCTAAAAGAAACACTTTTCTGCTCCTTGTGATTTGCATGACCCTTAAGTGAAAGATTTTATTTAAGGGGTGTTTGGTTTGGGGGTTTCAGGAAAGGGTAAGGGAAAGGGGATGCTTCATTCATTTTGTTGGTGTTTGTTTTGCTAATTCAATGATTCCCTTTGCCCTTTTTTAGTTTTAGGTTTACCCCTAACTCATCTAACTCATTCCCCACTCCCCCTAAGGTTTTCTATTCCCTTTCCCCTCTCTTTCTAACTTAAACTTCTACACTCCTTATAAAATTCTACTTTACTCTCTATTTTATTTTTTTATTTTTATTTTGGTCTCTATATTTTTTTATTTTTACATTTCTTTATCTTTGGATTAATTTCATTTTCGTTATATATTTTTAATTTTTTTACTCAAAATATATTTTTGACTAAATTTTACTTTTTATTTTTATTTTTGTTTAATCCTTATATTTATTTATTTATATTTTTTTAATCACTAGATTAATTTCACTTTTGATCCTTATACTTATTTATTTTTACCTTTTTACCCTGAAAAATAATTTTGACCAATTTTTTTCTTTTATCATATCATTCAGTTTTAATATTTATTTTTATTTATTTTAAAATAATTATTTGCTTTTTAAATATAATGTTTATGCATTTTCTTTCATTAATTTTATTTCAGTTTCCTCTATTTTATTATCTTTTGATTTTAATTCTTATATTTTATTAATAGAGGCACATGTATGTATAAAAATTGTTGTCAAAGATTTTCTTGGTGAAAAGGACAATGAAGATGCTTAAACTCTTTCTGGTGATGAAGTATTATGCTTAGAAGACTATTGACTTTTGTTTTTGTTTTTTTTTTAATTTGTATGAATTTTGTTAAGTTTAAATTTTAACTTTTATGAACTTTATATTATTATCAATAAGGGTAGCAAGTGAGTGATGTTTTGAATTGTTTGAGATTATATATGAAGTTATTTCACGTTTTATGGAAACTATAGTAAAAGAGTTGAATTTTTTTTTTTATTATATATGAAGTTTAAAAAAATAGTTTTGATTCCCTATTTGAACCAAACATCCACAAAAGGAATGTGGTGGAATTGCATTCCCTTTCCTAAACATATCCAAACACATAGGGGTATGAATGCTTATTCATTTCATTTCCTTTAGTTTCCCTTTCTTGATTCTTTTTCCCTTTCCTCTTGTGAACCAAACACCCGCTAAAAGAAACACTTTTCTGCTCCATGTGATTTGCATGACCCTTAAGTGAAAGATTTCATTTAAGGATCATGCAAATTAAACACAAAAATACAAGACGGACTAAATAAACAAGACCTTATATTAGAACCATAAATCTAAAAAAAATGTAACTTATAGGATTAGCCTTATTCTAATATTATATACACAACCTTCCGAATCCAATAATATACCTAATTAATTGAACTACAAACCTTCAATTACATTAATTTACTTAACTATTAAAAAAATTAAAGCTATAATGTTACACACTCTTTTTCTTTCGTTCTGTAAGTAACTGTAAACTCACCCATTTCTTTTTCAAAAAAAAAGAAAAATAAAAAACAAAGAAACAAATCACATGTTTCTAATAATAATTGAAATTAAAATAGATGAAATCTGATCTCGTAGTATACAACAGATTATGATAATCGTCAAGCACATTCCGACTACATTTTTGAATTAGCTATATAAATTGGCATCAATGTACAAAATAGTAATGCACATCCTTTCATTTGGTCAACCCATGTCTTTTATGTATAGGAGGACAAAATGGAGCAGCCAAACAATGAAGTAGACATTGAACATACTCAGATCCATTCATTAGGAACTGATGTTTTTTTATTGCGGTTATTTAAAACGAAAACTTATGATTTTTTTCCTTCATATTCACTGCGTATTTGTTTTGAATGAAAAAAAACCACTCTTATACAGACAGATCATTGGAACGTTTTTTTCTCAATTAATTCGCTTAATAAATAATTAATCTTACTGAATTAATTCAGTTTAATGACAATTAAACCCACTGTAACCATTTAATAATGACAATTAATTTCATTAATAAGATTTAATTCTCTAATAACAACCATTCAAAATTTAAAAGAAATTCTAACAGTTTAAATACCTTAATACGACATTCAGTTGTTATTTATTAGACAAAAGGTTAAGTATTCTATTTATTAAATTAGACAAAGCTTTAATATAGTACGAAAAATAGAGGGAAAATGATATAAATTCAGATTTTTTTTATATTTAGACAAAACATTAATTTTTTTATTTGTTAAATTAGACAACCCGTTAATATAATATAAAAGAATAGAGGAAAAAGAATCATATAAATTACAGTTTTTTATATTTTGACACGTCATATAAAATCATATTTGTCAATCTTAGATATAATATGAAAGAATAGAGAAAAAATAATTATACAAATTATGAGTTTTTATGTTTTGACACGTCATAACAAAATCATACATGTCAATCTTAGAAATACTATTCATTTATGCCTTTATATAGATAGACATAGATTTTCTACCTACCTATATGAAATTAATGCAGATTTATTAATTGATGGAAGATGAAATGAAAAGTCAAGAAGACAAAAATATTTCAAGAATATAAAAGGAGAGTTAATATAACAATTAATTCAAACATTCCTGATCTAACTTTCTAAAGCTTTCTTCTTCTCCTTTGCACTTCTTCTCCAGTTTCCACCACCGTCACCATCTCGCTTCCTTCTTTTATTCAGGTTTCCTTAGAGGAGGAAGAAGGAAGCTTGTCTTCCTTCTTCCTCCTCTCATTTATGTTTTAATCTTTGTTTTTTTAGTTTCAGTGTTGTCTTTTCTTCCTAGTTTGAAGTTTATATACTTTCTCGAATCTTTTTCCGTCAGATCTACACCTGTTAGCTATACTTTTATCGTTTATTCTTTTTTCGGTCTTAGCAAGAGCGGAAAAGGTTCATCTTGTCCGCGGATCTATATATCTGCGTGGTTGCAAAAAAAGAAAGGACTCAGATCCGAATGTCCGGAAGAGGCTAGATGATGAAGAATGGATTACAGCTGTTTTTCGATGGGATTCGACTTCCGAGAAGTATATGATTTCTATTTTGTTGTATTTGTACACTTTATGGTTTTTTATTGCTCTTTGTAGTCTTTTTACTGCTCTTTGTAGTCTTTTTCTTGCTTTTTGTAGTCTATTTTCTTCCCTTTGTGGTTCTTATACTGGCTATAGCCTGTATGGATGGGAAGTTTTATCGTGCTGTATTTATAATTTGTGATTCTGTGGAATGAAATATGGCATTTTTATCAAAAAAAACAAAAAACAAAAAAAAAAAAAAAAACAATTAATTCAAACATGTCGGATGTGTCAATTTTATTGAAGAGGGGTAAGATGGGAGAAGAGTTAGTGGTAAATTTTATAGTTTTTTCAGTCAGGTTGAAAACATATACTGCTATTTCTCTTACAACACACCTATAGTGTTTTATTATCGAAAAATAGAAATATTTGATAGTATATTGAAATGAAAATTTTAGGGTAATACTTCCGACTAATGAATTTATGACACATGCATATATAGTTATTTTTTCCATTAATCATTTCTATGTAATGGAATTCAAAATGATTTTCATTGATCGGTAGTATTACTCTTAAAGTATTGTCTCGTATTGAAACCGAGAATGTAAATGGCACAAATCAATAGATTAAAACAGATGTTAGTTTAAGATTTTAAATACAACAACAATTGCTGGATTGTTACTATAACACAATATTATTTCCTCGACTTCTATGCTATAAATTACTTCATTTAAATGACAAGGTTCTTTATACCAAGTTGCAAGAATTGACAATTGAATTTGGATTTTTCCCACGCTAATATTGTGATAATTAGATGGTCAATCCTAGGTTAGTGGTAGAGAATGGTCTGGTGTTGATGGGAAGATTCTGGAAGGCATGAGTGGAGGGTAGTTTGGGTATGAGATTGAGTATAAGTAATAATTAGTTGTTATGTTTTAGGTATTGAAGATTATGATAATATTACTGTTCGTCTGCTTTGGCTTTGCCATTACTTGGTAGATCGAGCATGTGTCGGTGGATCATAAACATTTTGTCTTTGAATGGTTCTCGCTCTACTAGTTTGTCAACGGTGCTGGACTCCCTTTTGGGAGACTAGTTTAATAGGTTTTCAAGTCGTCACCAATCAGTTTTTTTGTCACCTTTAACATCTCTATTGTATGTTCATTTTTTATAGTGTTTAGTGAATCTTGAACTGTAGATGAGTTGCTTGCTGATCTCGTCCGTAAACTTCCTTTATTCTAGCTCGAGCGATCCCAAGTAGTCTTCCATATGACGATCTAAGTTTGGGGTCACTTGAAAAAGTCTGATAGGGTTACCAATTGCATTAGTGAGCACTTCGAGCTCTCAAGGAGGATTTGAGGTTGAAGAGATACACTTTTCAAATGAGCCATGAATACCCTTGCCAGTCCATACTCATTGCACGAATTTGATATGGGGATAATATGTGATAAGATTTCCGGGATCCTTCCGGTGCTTGAGATAAGATAGAAAAGGGATCAAGAAATGGTTGGGTACCGAACCTCATTCTGATGCTTCAGTTAGCAAAGCAAAAAGAGAATTTAACTATGGAGAACGGAATTAGGTATGCAAAGAGAATGTACCTTTCTATTTATAAGGTGGCAATCTGGCAGGTTGTGTGCCCTAGAAAAGATTGTTTCCACGTGCTGGCTTCTGAATGGCGAAGGCTCACTAGTAACCTATAATAGCTTATGTCAACTCTAACTTCCATGCATGATTCTAGGCACAGAATCCGGGATTCGGTTCACTCAGTACCAATAGTTATATGCAGAATTAATGGTTCGGTCAACAACTATTACTTGCTTGGAATAATCTCATTTGTCCACATGTACTCAGCTTATTTACTATGATATCATGTACGAATCTACTCCTAATGTTTTTAAGCAAGTTCAATTTTATCCTCATATTATCAAAAATTTGAAAATTTTGGTTTAAGTATTATTTAACTGTCACATTGTACCATTCCAATATCAATTATGTCTAAGATATTTAGTGTGTTACTCGTACAACTACAAAAACCTCCCGTTAGAATGCTAATAATTAAGTTTGCCATATATAAATTAGTACAAACCTTTTTGTGAAAGTGTGTAAAATGTTTACTGATATACTTTACAAATAACCCTCCAAAAAATGTACAAAACTATTTAATTTCATTGATAAACTTGTTGTAAATGTCTTGTATAATAGTCAAACAATAAAGATATGTTTGAAAACGTTATAAATAAATGTGTACTATTTCATACTTTAGTGTCAAATTTATGTTTTTCTGATTTGGCCCTTATCCTATGTTTTATTTTTAAGAAATTTGCATATTACCCCTTAAATTATTACTCAAAAGTCAATAAGTCCCTATTTTCCAAAATCAATACTCAATTCTCCATCTCGTTAAGATAATCCTTTTGATGGATGGTATTAAAATTTGTAACTCACTTCTATTTAATAAGAGTGAGATTATTTCAAAAGTTATGAAAAATAGAACCATTTCAAAATGATAACAATAAAAAGTTCTTTATAAAAAAATTACAAGAAAAATTAATAACAAAATCATATATCAAAATAATTAACTAATATTATCATCTTTTTCCACAAACTATTGTCCATAAGTTCTGGAAAAACACTAAAATTTACCGAACAAAAATGGGCAGAATCGCGGACTAAGTCGCTTTTTTTCAGACGTTCGCGGAACTGCCGAAAAAATGCAAGCAGTGTAATCTTCGGTCGCCTCCAGGATAAAACAACCCTCATATAAGAATTCGTATTGCACAGACCCGATCGAAAAGAGACCTTAGGAGAGACTGGTTAAGAAAATGTATTTAATTACCGAATTTACACCACACCACACCAACCCGGCCCGGACGGACAGATGGTGGCGGCGCACGCATAGTGGTCAAGCATGAGGTAGGTCCTCATCCTTTCACAAAAGTGGGTACCCCTTGAAACACACCTAAATATGTGAGGATCCCCTTTATAAATACCTCCACCAAATACTTTTTAAACAATGTAGGATACATCCAACTCTATTTGACAAAGACTTGGGTTTTTTTTATTTGGGCCTAGAGGCCTAGCCCAAACATGAATTTATAGGCAAAAGAAAGAAACTCGAGTCTGCAGACAATAGGACAGACTTAGTCAAACTGATTATTGGAAAATTTACACAGAAATTCATCTTTTAAAAAATTAGTGTAAAATACATGAATATCATAAAGTTATATCACCAAACTTAATTTTTAATATGTCATTATTCTTTATATATTATAATTTTACATTATAATTTAAAAAATTTAGACTCCAATTCATAAATCATTTAGAAAATATATTCTAGACTTCTAATTTATAAATTCTAATCCTTAAAATATATTAAAAGTACTCATTTTACTAGTTTGACATAATCCAAAATTATGACTTGACATAGTTGTAAATAATTTTTAAAAGATGAATTTCTATGTAATTTTCCCTAAAAATTATTTAGCTCAGTTCAGTTAAGCCCGAAAATATCTATTAATTTATAGGATAGGCTTGAGATCTATTATAAGAGCTGTCTCAACCCAGCCCGGCCCAGCTCAAAATTGAGAGTTTTAGGTGTTTAGTTACATGCCTCTTGTTTGTCTTTCTGAGAATTAGCTTTTTATAAAAACAGTGAATCTCTACTTTTTGGAAAAGCCACATGCTCAAATAGAAAACTGTAACAGTAAACTATAGATAAACCAAACGAGCCTGACTAACTCCGTTTTCCTCAATTTCTAAAAAATTTGGTTTTTCAAAACCTATATATCAAAATGGGCTTGAGATTTCATTTGTTGACATTTTATGCAGAGGACAAGTTTTTTTTTTTTTAGTTTATATGTAAGAAATAGATAAGGAGATGAAAAAACCCAAGAGGAGAGACAGGTATACAGAAACTAGAAAGAGACTTTTCTTGTAGTGTGACCACCTGCATTTATTTATTTATTTGAATCAATCTCACCCTCGTTTAATACAAGTGAGAGTAAATTTTAGGGAAAAGTGATCGTTGGACGGATGTGCAAAGATAATTTCCGTGATTTAAAAGTTTATAAATAGGAGTTTTATGTTTTTGTAAAATTTGAGATTAAAGGATTTGTACTGCGAGTTAATTTTTCGCTCAAAACAAGACTAGTGGTTTAGTTAATTAGAGCATCTCCAAGAGACTCTCAGTACACTTTCTAAAAATAATATAAATAATTGACTTTTAGTGATTTAAGAGTGATCAAGGTATATCATTTCTAACAATACTCTTTATATTCACTTCTTATTTATTATTTTATAAGTAAAATTATTAATGATTCTTATATTTACCAATAGTGAAATGAGATACTCTTTAATAATAAATTATTAATAAAAAATGAATTTAGAAGACACTAAGAAGTGGAGATATGCTCTCTATTAATTAGAAATTTAAGGAGCCACTAAGAGACTGCTGGAGCTGATTTTTAACTCTTTTTCCTCAAATTTTAACTTAAGAGTCAAATTAAAAGGCTCTTGGAAATGCTCTTAGTAAAGTCGGACCTTGTACTCTAGGTAATTTGTAAATTAAGTCTTTTTAATTGCTTCAAATCACTCCCTTTTGGGGGTAAATAGTCACGACAATAAATTTTTTAGAAATGATTGAGTTTCTAAAATACACAAAACACATAACTCTTGTTTATAAAATTTCAAACCACGAGTAATGTCTTTACAAATCGGTCAATCTCAAAACGTATTTTTCTACTTTTCCTTAAATTTTAATAGGTTGATTGTTGATTTTAGAAGATGAAGAACTTAATCCGCAGATTAAACTCCTATTTGGTCCATATGGTATTTAAACTCATATCATTTTTTAGTGTTATCCGGTAATGTTTGACTCTTGATACACTTCTATATGTGACATTTAATCAATTTTAGATGAAAAAAAAAATGAACTGATTTGCAAAAATTACACCTGACACAATTTTTAACATGCCACAACGTACAAATAGTAATTGTTTTAAAATAAATTATATATAATATTAATATGTTGATGAATAACAAAAAAAAATAATATCATCTATTCACGTATTAAATCTATATGAAAAAAAAACAATTGACCATATATTCATTCCACGTGTTAAAAATTGTGTCATATGACAAGAATTAACAAATCAATTAATTACTTATTGAAAATGAGTTAAATGTAAGGGTGGTAATGGGACGGAGGAAAACCGAAAATCATGGGGATCCGAACCGACGGAGTCGGAAAAAAACCAAAATTTTTGCATGTAGGACTGGAGGAAATTTTACCCTCGAATACTAAATTTGGGCGATGTGGGTGTTACTATCCCTGAACTGTGGGGATCCCTGTCTCGCCTCCGAAAAACCGCTGGCAAAAATAACCAAAATAATGAATTGGGCTGAGAAAGCCCAAAAGTATGATATGTTGAGGCCCAAATGCAACTAGATTTGTTTTGTTTGTGATAATAAAAAGATAAATGAGAAAGAAGAGACAAAAATGGAAGAAAAGAAAAGAAAGGGGGAATAGGTGAGAATAGCCCGTCTTGAATGGTGGACAGAAAAGGACATGAGATGTAGAATACAGTAAAGAAGAAGAAAGGATTAGTCTCTATCAAACCTCTGCTGTATGAAAGGACAAACCTGACATTTCCATTTCTCTCTCTGTAATTACGCTGACACTATGTGATGTAATGTCGCTTTGACACGTGTACGTAAATTCAGCCATTTTTATGATAAGCCCTTTGTTTCTTTCTCTTTTGTTCGTCCATCACGTCCCGCGGCTATCTCGCCTTACAAACTTCTCCTTTCCTCTTGTCCTCTCCCACTTCTCTCCTTTTTTTTTAGCATTTTGCATTTTCAAATTAACCTTCTTCCATGCTTTTCTTTTTAGGATTTCATTATATCTAATGAGTTTTTTTACCCACATTTTGTTACAATAAAGTCCTCTACCAACTTTAAGAGCAAAAACATACTGAAAAAGTGACACGTTAGAAAATGACACGTGGTTACCACCTAACTGACCGAAACGACACCGGTCACCTATGTGGTAGCCGCTTGTTGTTTCAAGCAGCTAAGAGACTGTTACGTGTAGTTTCAGTCAACGGTGAAAGTTGACTAGTACCGACTTGGAAACAACGTTTTATTTTCGGTGTGTGTTTTCTCTTGAAGTCGCTGATATGATTTTATTGAGACGAAATTTAAAATTTAATGATTTTATTAAGACAAATTGAAGATGAATTGCCATTTTAAAGTAACTATGAAAGTTCAATGAACAACGGTGCTTTTAACCGATTTAAAATGCATGTATATATATAATGTATCGGACACATATCATACAAATATGGTTCACTCGCTTTGTTTGTATTTTCGATATTGGATTCAATTTATTTTTTCTCATTGCAATTCTTTAGTACCGCTTTTTGTTATGGTCTTCCACACCAGAGTTAATTAAGACCGAATGATTACATTATTTTTCTTTTTTTCTTCTAAAATGATATAAGATTACAAAGATTAATGAATGGTATCTCATGCTCTAATCAAAGATTTCTTTAGCGAATTGATCTTATATCACTGTGAACATGACACATCAATAATGATACTTACGTATAATTATTTGAATAGTTCATGAGAAGTTTGATCATGAACCAGTATAAAAACGATCCATCGAAAATTTTAGAATACTTCTAAGATATCATACTCTTTAAAAATACATAGTTAGGAGGGTTGTTGCTATGGTTATTTATAGTATAATGAAAAAAACGAATGAGGATATTTTAGAAATTTTAGAGGAAATAAGATTCTTAGAGGATCCCGCTCATTTGCGACATGTGTCAAAAAATGAATGGGGGTACTCGGATATCTAAAAAATTGTAGTGTTGCCATTCACTAAGAACAACTTCAATAGGGGTTTAGGGTAGCTTGAGTACTCACTGATCGTCATATAAACCACTAAATATTTTATAGAAACTGTCATATGCTTAGATAAGGAAGGGCTTGGAGGGGTTAGACCCCTCCAGACCCCGGAACTATCCATATTATGGACAATTTCGGACCCCGGACATCGAAAACATCATAACATGGATGGTTTCGGCCCCCTGTTTCTGATAAATTAAAGTTGTAGTGGTTAATTAACTCATTGAGTTTGTATTTAGTTACAAAATCCAACTTGATTAATAGGTTATAGGTGATAAATTTTTGGGAAAATTACACAGAAATTCATGTTTTAAAAACTATTTACAACTATGCCAACTCATAATTTTGGATTATGTCAAATTAGTAAAATCAGTAATTTTAATATATTTTAAGGATTAGAATTTATAAATTAGAAGTTTAGAATATATTTTCTAGTGTTTATGATTTATGAATTAGAATCTAGATTTTTTAAATTATGGTGTAAAATCATAATATTTAGATAAATAATGACATATTAATAATTAAGTTTGGTGATATGACTTAGTTGTAATTATATACTTAATTATGATATTCATGTATTTGACCCTAAATTTTTCTAAGTTTGTTCAAATTGATCCAATTTTACTTTTGTAGTCCGAATTTAACTTAATTTTGAGAAGTTTTGCAATGGTACGAAATTTGTTGTGATAGACCACTTAGAGATTAACATGAGAGAAAAATTTGAGCGAGTCGATTAAAAAAAAAATTACGCATCCAGGTGAAAACATTGCCCCCAAACGAACCAATTATATATTTACCACCACACTTTAATATTTTTTAATGTAAAAACACTTAAAAGAAATATCACTTACCCATTCTCAATGAATCTTGAATCTGTCGCAATCCTGTAACATTCAATATACTCAGTGACGTATCAAGATTCGTTGAGAGCATATGCTAACCATGATTTATGAGTGTTGAATTGATATATTGTTTTAGTGTTTTTAACGCCGTTCACAATTTTCATAGAATTTTTAGTATTTTTCAACGACCAGTGGATGCTAAGCCCATTAGAACCCCTTGAATCCGTCATTGAACACATTCATATTTTATAAAATTAGGTAAACAATACATTTTTTTTTATTACAAATAGACTATAATTAAGCAGGGAATAGAGAAGAAACACAAGTATATATTTTTGAAACTTCTGTATTAAGAATGCTAAGTATTATATATTTTTGAAAATTCTGTATTAAGAATGCTAAGCATTATATATTTTTGAAATTTCTGTATTAAGAATGCTAACTAGTAAAAAGTTTATATTATCTTTAATTTATATATTCCCTGAAATAGCTACTCTAGTCTAAGGCTAATTTAGCTCATGTTCTTGATGTAATTCCTTTTATATGCTTTTGTCTTTTAGCTTCTTCATTTTGAAATTATTATTTCATTGGATTGGTTTGAAGTACTGTCATATTCAAAATATTGATTTTTATCTCTAACTTTTTTTTTTGACAACAATTTTTATCTCTAACTTATTACTTGGTAATATTTGACACTAACCTATCCAAAATTAGTAAAATTTTAAATAGTGTATATAAAAATTAATGTTTGAGATTTTATCAATTTTAATAAATGATGGAATTGTATCGGAATCCCAACGACGGTATAAGAAGTTCAATGCAGTTTTTACATGATTGACGGGAAGGGCGGATGATAAATATTGAATCTGGATTGATCGGAGATCAAAACAGTGAACAGACACATAATTTCTAGAGAAAACCAGTAGAAGGGTGGGTGAAATGTAATGTAAATACATCTATTTTTCGAACTTCCTTTCACAACGGCATGTTTCTAACTTGTTATAGCTCGGTTACGAATTGCTTGATACCGGCTAGGTTGACTAAAGCGTTAGAGCTACGAGACGATATTGTTTAAACGTTTTCCCTAGACTATAACAATATCAATTTTGAAGTTGATGCAAAAGGAGTGATAAATACTTGGTGCTCGAGTCACAAAGATCTTACGCATGGCCGGCCCTGGACATAGGCCGGGGGTGCAGCCGCCCATGCCCCAATGCTAAAAGGGGCCCAAAATTTTAAATTTTATTGAATATATACTTTTTTTTATTATAAATGTAGTTATAATATCCATCCAGGTCTAAAAGTTGATCAAATACTATGATATTTTAAATCTAAAAATGGACCCAAATTTTTATTTTAGACTTTTAAATACAATTTAAGGGCTCATTATCTCTAATTTCGGGGGTGTTTGGTTGCTCATTTTCGGGTTCCTTTTGCCTTTTCACTTCAAAAGGGAGAGTTTCAAGTGTTTGGCTAGTGATCTCCTGTTTGCCTTTTACAATTGAAAAGCAGCATTAGGTGTTTGATTAGTGATCTCCTGTTTGCCTTTTACACCCGGAAAAAAGTCTTTTACAAAAGCAGAGAATCTCTGCTTTTTGGAAAATCAGCTTTTTCCAACAGCAAACCGTAACAGCAACAGCAAACAACAACAGCAAACCGTAACAGTAAACAACAAACCATAACAACAAAAAGCAACAGCAAACAGTAGGTAAAACAAACGGGCCCTTCGCCTTTGGTCTATAAAATATTAGGACCGACCTTGATCTTAAGACATAAAAAAACTTCTTTAAAATCGGGTATTCTATTCGGTGACGTTTATTTCTCGATTAGCGGACGAAATTTCTCTTATTCCAATGTTAATCATTTATTGCCTTTTGTGTTACCAAGTACGTTATATGTTTTAGGTAAATTATGAATTAATCCTATTTTAATGGAGTGAGTTAAGTAAATAAAGTGAATTAACAAAAGGTACATGGACATTTTGAATTAAATAGGGGTTGAAACGTAAAGTGGGGCCTCTAGAGAAAAGATAAAGAAAGTGGGGGCCACAGGAGCATGTTTTTCATAAGAATGAAAAAGAAAAAACGTTCTCGAGCTACTCAAAACGCTGAAAAAAATTGATGAAACGACGCTTTGTTTTTAATAAGGAGGTGTCGGGAGAGAACAAAACAATGAAAACAAGAGAAGAGGACTTGAGCAGATCTGACGGCGACCAGTCTCCATCTATTATACAAGATTTCGACACGTGTAATCAGGGCTGGCCCACTTCTGAATGATAGTGTAATGATGATTTAATAATGAATTGTATTGACATTTCAGAATTACTGACAATGTGAAGCAGCGCTCATTCTTCAAGGATTTCTTACAGTCCTTCTGTCCATGCATTCATTTATTGACCTCCAATATTTTATTTTACCCTTCACATTAAACCTATATTATATATATAAAAAAATATTTTGTGGTTTGAGTTTTTTTTTAAATTTAAAAATAGAGATATATGATTTTTGCATTTTGTCAAAAAAAAAAAAATATATTTTCACTATCACCTTTAAAATGAGATGATTTAGAGAAATTACAAAGAATGGTTTTACAAATTAATTCATATGAGGTGTTATTTTTTAAATTAACGAAACCATAAGTATTTTTGGATCGAAAAAATTTGCTCACAAATTCTTTAACTACAAACCATACAAATTATATATCATTGTTTGAAATTTTTTAAAGTAAAAAAAAACGTTTCTGAATCCGGCGAACACATCTTTTTTTTTTCTGTATTTTGCTTTGGAATTAATGGTATCTCAAAGAACTATTTGAATCAAAAAAATTAAACTGTCTAAATTTATTATTATTATTATATTTGGGATACTCTTACACTTTAATGCTCGTTGGGGTTGAAGTGGTTACAACATAAGCTTGTTTTTTGAAATTTAATCTGTAAATGAGGTTGTCAATTCGAACCCTCGCGCACTTGGTCTAAGCTACTTAAACCAAAAGGTTAAGCTGATAGTTATAACATCTAATGATAGCTTTTATTATCATCTCTCATAGTAGGCATAATACCCATTTGGATCTCCAAACTAAAGCTTCAAAATTAATTAAAACCCTAAACTATCAAAATCATCAATAAGTCACCAAATTAACCAAAAATCATCAATAGAGTCCCCATTTTAAATAAAAATCATTAATTGAGATTTTTATCGAAAATCATTCGATTGAATAGTTTAGACCCTCTTCCCTAAACTCATTTTGAACCAACACATAGATTATTATAGTCTATATCAAATAGTCATAATTTCTGATTTTAGGATAGGATGAATACTCAATTAACGACTTTTACTTAGTTCAGAGATTTGATTGCTGATTTTGGTAGTTATGGTCCTAATTGACTTTGGAGTTTTAGTTTAGGGATCAAAATGAGTGTAATGCCCTCATAGTACAATGAGAAAAAACAATTTTTTGTGGGGATTTTTTTTGCCACGAAATGGTCGCAATGCGACACTAAAGTCTTTAGTGGTTAATAAAATTGACTGCCACAATTCGATATTATATAGTGAGGATATAAACAACGACATAAAAGATTATATATAGTAGAAAAATCTTGGTGCCACTAAACAACCTTAATTAATATATAACGCTTATGTGGCAAAACTTCAAATTCCCCATTACCGATATACACTTTTGTGGCAAAAATCGAAATTTGCTATTGAAGTACTATTTTATGTGGAGATATATTATTTTCCCACTATTATGTTACTAATTGTGGTGAATTTTTCTTACGCCGCTAATACACTATTTTTAATGGGGAACTTTAATTCCCCATTAATGTTGACAAACTGAAAATTTGAAGAATTACATCCGGCGCAATTCGAGTGATTTGAATATGATATGAGGGATGAAGCTTATATTTTTGGATGGTTAAAAATGGAGATCCAAAAGCTTAGGGGTTGCTGTGATCGTGGTAAAAGTAAGTTAGTTGTGATTTATAATAAGAAACCTTGTTTAAACAAGTAGGGAATCGATTGAGGTAAAATTGAAGGCTTTAGAATCTGAATTTGATAGTTTGGGATTGAGGATTAGAGCTTGAAGATGATTAAAATGGTTGTATCAGAGAGTTTTGACTCAAGTATTTTTTAGAGAGAGTTATGTATGTTTTTTTTTGTTCGGGTTGATTGGCATTTTGGAATGAAGGATTAAATCTCTATTTATATATAGCTGAAATTTGTAACTCCCACCACCCATGACTTCATATAGTCATTACTTATGACTTTACTATTTTAATTTTAAGATGAAGCATAAAATGTGGGTTGGTGGAGATTAAAAAGCTAGAAAATAGGATTTAAAACACTCAGTCATGTTTTCATATTTTTATGATAAGTCAGTAATCTTCAATTGTCCATATCTCACTCAATATGACCCCGTTTGAGCTCCACAAATACTCTCTAGTTTTGTTTCAATCTGTAGATGCATGATTCTATATTATCGCAACAAAATTCATTTGTCTGGTGTCCCAAAAAATAGGTTTTTGAAGGGTGATGTGATTCTGAAAAATATGAATTGATTTTTCAATTATAAACAGTCATTTTCGATTAACCATAATTCCCTCAATATGATTTCGTTTGAGTTCCACAAATACTCCCTACCTTTGTTTCGATGAGGAGATGCTGGATTCTACATTTCCGAAATAAAATTTCATCATTTGGTGCCCTGAAAAATATGAGTTGAAAATGATTCTCATTTTATTTTATTTTCTTTAATTTTGATTTTAATTTTCATATTTATCTTCACTATATCATTCTTAATTTTTTTTAACTTTATCTTATTTGTATACTAATCTTTTTATTTATAAAAATGAAAATTTATTTTCACCCCAACATCTTAAATTACATATATTGCCTTGAATTTTAAGAATATTTTATGGCTTCTTGAACTTGTTCACTATATATAACGTAAGAGGATATTTGGATATGTTAAAGCACATATTCTTTAACTAAATTCAGAAAGTCAATACGTCACTTTAAACAAGTTCAAGAAGTCAATTATTCACTTTAAATAAGTTCCGAAATAAACATGTTAATTTAAGTAAATTTAAAAGGCTAATAAGAGCTAAAGTTTAGGGAAAAAAAACTCAATGTTTCAAATTCTATATTCATAGATAGATATAGTTGTAGAAGCATTTAATTGAGATGGGTCATGTAGATGAAGGAATTAAGTAGCTTATCTTATAAACATTAAAACAAAAAAAAAAAAACAATTTTGTTTTATAGAGGAAATATTTTTTTTTAAAAAGAATGAAATATTTGGAATGCTTGGTTGAGTATTATTGAGGGAAAGTTTAATTAATGAAAAGACAAGAATTAGAATATATAAATAGTATAGGATATGGTTGTTTAGATAATGAGAATAATGTATGACAAAAAACATAAAATCATGTAGTCATAGAATGAAACATGTGACTATCAAACAAAGTTTTTGTAGGAATCTGAGTGAAAAATGGTCTCTATTCTATTCTTTGGCTGTTTTTAATAATTCTTGTTCTAAGCTAGGTGGTTCATCAATGATGAAAGATTTATGGTTGGATTGTATCGAATTTTGTTAATTTCACTACAACATTTTCAGACCCAATTTTAAATAATGTGCCCTACTCAATTAATACTATATACTATTTGATAGGAACCCACCATTCTTTTCCTTTTTCAAGTGTTGCTTTCCATCTCCTTTTCATTCATTGCTTTGCTTTGCTTTCATCTCTATTCTATGTCTCTTTTTGGGATTATGGCATTTTCTATTTTTTTCCTTTTTCCCCCTTTTTCTTTTATAAAAATGAATTTTTTTTTTGGGATTAAGGCATTTTCAAAAAAATTCCTTTAATAGAGTTTAGGTGATAGTTTATAGGGCTAATTACTAATCCAGCCCATTTGAAGGGGTCCATTGACATATTTGACCCACTTTGCTTCCATCTTACCAAATTAGATACTTTCATCCACTTTGGACAAGAATACTCTTATTTCAATTCACCTTCTTTCTCAGACTCTCAACGTTTTCTTCGCCATCCCAAACCGACGAAAGCGGCATTACCACCAAGTCTTGAGAGAGAAAAGACGGTGGTTTATAGAGAGAGAAATAAGTGATTATGTTTGTAGAGAGAGAAAGGACGGTGATTTATAGAGAGAAAAGATTATGTTTCGTTCAACCTTTGAAGAATTAGTGTATACGGAAGAGGATTAGGATGGAAATCTCAAAAATGAGAAAGAAAAAAAATCTAACAATTGAACTGCTGCGATGTCGCATTTGTGATGAAATGCGATAAATTTCATCACAAATGCGACAACAATGGAGGAAAATGAAACGATACCAGTACAGATGAAGAAAGAGGCAAGACCAGCGAGAAAAGTAGGCGTATAAGCTAGAAACATACCATTTCTACGGGAAAGCTTCATTTGTTTTGTGTTTCCTTTCCAAAATTTAGAATACTTCAATAATCTCAAAAATCGCTAACGATTGGTATCAGAAATTGAAGAAGATGAACCGAAGAAGAAGTTGAAACCAAGAAGAAGAAAAAGAAGAAGCGGGAGCAGGAGCAGAAGTCAAATGGAACTAGGGGTATATTTGTCCAAAAGGGATGAAAGTGTCGAATTTGGTGAGATGGAAGCAAAGTGGATCAAATATGTTAATGGACCCCTTCAGTTAGGATAGATTTGTAAATTGCCCTAGTTTGTAATATAGGAATAGAATTAGGATGTTTCGGTGTTTTATCCTTTATAGTCGGTTGTATATATAGGGGTTAGTTAATCCTTTTTAGCTAACTTCTATATATTGAATTTCTCTCCTCTTTCTTTTTACGTTCTTCTCCTTCCATCTAAGATCAGATTTTATTTCTTCTTCTTCTTCAACTTTCAATCTTGTCATGGTACTAGAACACCTTTTGTGCGTTTAGACTTAATCGATTTGTTTAGAATCGATCTCTGAAGAAGCGTTCACTTTTTTGTTTCGATTGAGATCACACATCAATCTTTCATCACCAATATTTCTTATGCGATTTCAGTTTTCGTTGTTTGAAATCAGTGTGAGACCCCAAAACCAGAATATATGGTTAATTCGAACACCGGAGGAACAGATCTTTCTCAAAATCCATTGAGTGCTTATTATTTGCAGTTGTTGCACAACTGCTTACAGGCAACAACTATCATTCCTGGAGTCACGAATTCAAACGAGCGCTGCATGCAATGAACACATTATCATTCATTGATGGAACTCTCTTTATGCCTGAAGAAGATGATGTTAATCACGCTACTTGGGAATGATGTAACACAGTGATCTTCTCATGGATTTGTCAGTCTGTTATTCCATTGATTGCATATAGTATTCACTAGTTTGACAATTGGAGAGATGCTTGGAGTAATCTTGAAAAGCAATTTGTACAAGGAAATTCAAACAAGATCTCAGAATTACAAGAGCAACTCTACACTTTTACTCAAGGATCTGTAATAGTGATTGATGATTATACTCAGTAAATGACGCTTTGGGAGGAGTTGATTAACTATCGTCCTTTATTAGTTTGCAAATGTTCACATACTTGCAAGCGTGCGGGTTTGTTGGCTAAGGCTAAGGCTAAGGCATGTCAGGAAGAGGATCTTGTGATTCATTTTCTTGAAGGATTGAATCCAGAATATTCAAGCGTAAAATCATAGAGATTTCTCATAAAATCGTTGCTAGACATTCCATTTGTGTTGTCTCTTGTTTTTCAGCAAGAAAGTCAAAAGCAGGTTTCAAGAATGCAATTGGAATCTTCAATAAATTTTGTTAAAGGATAGAGTTATGACAAGAAGAAGACATGATCGAAATGTAGTCACTATGATAAGACTGGCCACACAGTTGACCAATGATATAGAAAACATGGATTTCTAGCAAATTTCAAGTTCACTAAAGGCATGAAAGGGAATGTGACTGGTATTGTTGTTGGAGTTTAGTGTCCTAAAGACAATTGTTTTAGGATATTAGTATTAATGAATAAATTGTTTATTTGATCATTTGTTTAATCAGATATATAGCATTAAAATGTAACTATATATAAAAGCACAAATCTTTCATAAAGAAAGTAACCCTAAGTTTATTTAAGTAGTTATAAAGTGTTCATACAAGCATGAAGTGAGACTGTACTTTATAATAGACCAATAGACTTAAAGTAAACCCAAGTCAAGTAATATGTTATAGGGGTTGGCATATTACTGTTGAGACTTGCATGTAACAGTGTTTTCTGTCGAGACAGAAAGCTGATCTCACAAGCTTTAGATATTCAGATATCTAGACAGTTACATGGATCCGGTGAAGGAGTTCATTAGGATAGGGACCCGACTTGAGATAACAGAATGGATTGATTTATCTAATGTGTCAACTGTTCATCTCATTGGTATTAGTAGGTATAACTAATTCTCAGACTCAAACATTCGTTAATTAGTGATTCTGGATTATGGAGTCTGATACTTTGATTCTGTGCGAGCGCGATCCAATAGGTGAGAGCCTGGGGTGTGTGAGAGCAGGGTTGGGTATCACACAAAGTAATTGCAGGACAGTTAATGTTAGATTGAGCATTCGTCACTCCCGATAAGTGGGAGATATATCCAAATGGCCGCTTATGGTGAATTGACTGAAATCCTTGCAAGGTGATAGAGTTAAGAGTAGAAATGAACATTTCACTTAAATTATCTTTTCAGAGTGAATTCAACTTGTACAAGTAAAATCGGACTCTTCGTTATTTCTAACCTTGACACGTTCCATGGTTATAAGGAATTGACTGACAGGATATAGTTGATGAAGGATCGTATTATACTGTACCTAATGCAGAAAGGTTAACGTCAGTTATCAACCTGACTTCTTAATTGCTCTGGGGGAATATCATAGGTTCTGCTAGTAACAGCTCATGACGGTATTCTGTTATATACATATTGGAATTAATCGTGATGAATAATTTCAAAGTGGTTTCTCTGAGGGTCTTTTCCCTGTGCGGTACCTGGAAGCGTTAGCTTTGCTTCACAGTCTGAAATGGATCGATCATCTTCATTTAACGAACGTGATATTCGAAACTGACTCAAAAACTGTGGTGGAAGGAATTTACATCAATCTGCTTGACATTTCAGAATTCGGATTATTATTACAGGAGTGTCGAATCTTGTTATCTAGTCTCCCGGGATCTCGGGTGGTTTTTTGTCCAAGGTTAGCGAATCGAGCTGCTCATACTCTAGCTAGGAGAGCTCTTTCCAATGCTAATCCTTTTATTTTGTTTTCGGTTCCTAGTTTTATGGATTCTGTTATTGCTATGGACTTTAGTCCAATTTAATGAAAGGTTTTTTCTCGGAAAAAAAAAATTTCAAAGGATATATACAGCTAGTGGCAATAAAGAACCTAATGGGTCGCATATGGGACTTGGAATTGGAGGACGAAAATGTAATTAGTGAGACACAATATAGGGGGTCGAAATTTATATATTAATTAGGGGATAAATTAATTTGATTAATAATTATAATTTGATTATGGTTATGAATTAAATTAAAAGATTATCTGATAATATTAATTAGAAGTTTTTATGTGATTGAAACTCTAATTAATTATCCCTAACATTAATTAATTATTAATTTGATTAATAATAATTATCTAGATATAATTAGTTATTATTTAGATAATAGTAAAGTGATTATTTAATTATCTAATTAGGAATCTTATTCCGAATAAGATTCCAATTATTTAATTACCTAACACAACTGGGATTAGGGTTTAGAGAAGTCTATAAATAGACTCTCTAACCCCAGAATTTCGAAACACACAGAATAAAAGGAGAAGGAATCGTTCCGTCATCGTCTCGGCTAATTTAATTTATTTCTTACTCCCTCTTTGATCTTGTATCGATTTCTGTTAGAGGCAATCATTGCGATTGCTATATTTTAAAGGTTGATTACTGATTAGTTTTGTTTTTCTGTGTTGAATAAAAACGTTCGTTGCTCACGAGTTGATAATAAGAAGTTGTGGGCACTTCGTTTGTAACGGTAGATAGTTCTTCACTAAAGGTATTACTTTCTATCCCTCTTTATATGAAATAACAATTAACAGATCTTGAAAAAGGGAAATAGATAAAATAGATAAAATTTTATTATTCCGCTACGCCTAGACTTGTCTATTTTCCTACAATTGTGACTATAGATGGAGATCAACTCGAAGGTGCTTCTACTTTCAATGTTTCTACTGATATTTCTTATACCTATGGAGAATTCTAGAGTTTGTATTGTCTTGTCTAAGGCACAATATACAATGTTGATAGGAATGTTAGATGCTCCTAATCATATGCCTGAGCAACAAGCAAGGCCATATCATTGACAATGTGATGTGAGGTATTTCTCCCATTCAATCTATTGTAGAGCAACTTATCTTCTATGTTGAATTCAGATTGGATTTTTGATAGTAGAGCAACTGATCATATGAATAACGATCTTGCTTGTCTTGTGTCTTTGCATGATGTGAATAATATGACGGTTAGGTTTCCTAATAATCAACATTTGATAGCCAAACACTCTAAAATTGCTTGTATGTTTGTTGATGATATGTGCTATCTCCAGGACACTCGTCTTTAACAGACGATTGGTTAAACTAAGTTATGCAGTGGCTTGTACTTCTTTCCCTGGGAGTTTACTTCTGTTAGTACTGTTTCTGCAATTTGTTCTCCTTTGAATAAACCATAACTTTTTTCTGCCAAGGAACTCTGGCATTATAGGTTGAGGTATTTGACTTTTTCAAAATTAGATTTGTTAGGTGTTTTACCTGATTCTCTTGTTTGTAATAAAGGAGAACATTATGATTGTAAAGTGTGTCCTTTGGCCAAAATGAAAAGGCTACATACAATTAAGTCCATGTTTATGTTGGATTTGGTTCATTTGGATGTATGTGGGCCTTTTAATACTGAATCACAAGCAGGGTATATATATTTCCTCATTGTGATAAATGATTATAATAGATATACCTAGATCTATCTTTTAAAGAATAAGGCCCAAGCTACTAAATGTATTCAGGGGTTTTATGCATATGTTCAGGTTCATTTTTCAAAGAATATTAAGGTTTTGACAAGTGTAATGTACCTATTACAGCTTATTGATTTCTGTCTAGAAAAGGGAATTTGCATCAGTTGTCTTGTCCATACACTCCTCAACAAAATAGTATTGTTGAGAGGAAACATTAACATTTGCTTAGGGTTGCAAGATCTTTGAGGTTTCAGTCAACTTTACCTCTCACCTTTTGGACATATTACATTATGCATATCGTATACCTTATTAATGTTTTTCCTACTCATGATTTGAGTGATAAAAATCCTCATGAATGTCTCTATGGAGACACAATAAACTACGACATGGTGAGGGCATTTGGAAGCTTAGTTTATATTATGAATTTGAAGTCAAATAAGTCTAAGTTTGATCCTAGAGCCATTCCTTGTGTTTTGTTGGCTTTAAGTCTCAAATGAAAGGGTGTAGAGTTTTCAAGTTAGAGACACATAGTTTTACTATCTCTCGAGATGTTAAGTTTGTGGAGCATATTTCTCCTATTATAGATAAATTTGGTTTAACTACAGAATCACAATTACTTAGTGTTGATTTGCTAACTAGTCTTTTTCCTGTTGAAGGGATTGTGCCTTCATTGGTTCCTATTAATTCTTTGCCACCATATGTGCATTTACATTTGCTTAATTCTCCTCATATTTCACATATGTATGATTTTCATAATGATGTTGTGGAAACCACCATGATTAATGACATAACTCCTGATGTTGCTCATGAGATTGTTGATGATACGAGTGACTTTCATGATGTTACTGATGTTATGAATGCAGAAAATATTATTACTATTCATAATGATGTTATAAATGCTAGCGTTACTAATATAGTAATTGATCAACCTGAGTTAGAGCTTAGAAGGTTTGACATATTTAGAGTTAAGCCATCTTACTTAGTCGACTATCATTGTAATTAACTCAATTCTTGTCAATAATCTTTTTCTCATGCCCAACTTCCTCTTGATATATCTAAGGCTCAGTATCCTTTTACTAATATCATAGGGTATACTATGCTAAATGCTACTATTATACCAGAACCAAAGAGTTATAAGGAGGCAGTGAAACATGCTTCTTAGCAACAAGCACTTAACATTGAACTTAAAGCCTTAGATATGACAGAAACTTGTGTTGGTCCCATGTAATTAGTTCCAAGGGGGGGTTAGGAACTAATGTAACTTTTTCACTTAATTATGCTGACTTAATTTAATTCTTTAAATTACTTTACTCAGTTTTGGTCAGCAAGGTCAGGCGAGATGTAAGACAGCTTTAGTCAGAGGCTGACTAGAACCGTTTTACTTGTGAGTTGGGAATTAACACTTAGGCCAGCTTCCAACTCAGCACTCTGATTACTCAGTGTCAGCTTATACAATTTATATCCTGAGTAAGTTAAGCAAGCAACACATACATACATATATATTGAGAGAAAGAGTTAGAAATTACTCAACAGACTTATCCTGGTTCGGCCTCACCGCCTACGTCCAGTCCCCAGAATCCTTCCGGGCTGTTTCAATCCAATACCGAGCTCTTTAAAGGTAGAGCAAAAACCGTTTACAAAGCAGTTGAGTATGCAAGAGTACCATCCTTTATTCGTCTACTCAACTCTACTAAGCGCTACAACCAAACACTTAGATTTTATCTACCGCTGAGTACTAAAACCGAGTACCCAGCACCACTCTCTCAATCTTTACAAATGATACAGATTTGTTCTTTTTAGATGAAGAACACTTTAGATGAATACAAATTCAATCTAGACTTTTACACAGAAATATGATTTGGGTGTAAGTATTTGCTTTTTCTTGTTTGTATGTTCTTGTATGTATGCTTTTCTCTTTTGTATTTCGGCTAAGGATCCAAGTGAAGAACTTGTCCTTTTATAGTGAATTCTGAGGCTGCAATCATTTGAATTCGGATGTATCCGTTGAATTCAAATGGTCTTCTTGAGTCATTCACTGGTCAGCATACAGTTTTGCACACCAATCCTATCGTTTGAATTTAGCAGGCATCAGGCTTGTCTTCTTCCGCCAGGTTCATCTTCTAGCGCCAGTTTCGTCCTTTAGCCAAGGGCCAGTTGACCCATGCATCTCGAAACTCTCTCTATGCATAATTCCAAAGCTTCTGAATTGGTGCAGATCTCTGTCGGATCTTGTCTTTTAGTTAACGGATCATTGGCGCTGTCCTGATGAACACTCAACTTGACTTTGATAGACGTTGCCCTCGATCTTTATCTTTGGCGAGGCTGAGTCACATTCTACTCAGCTTCTTTGGTCAGCTTCATCTTCAAGCGTTTGTTTTGAAGAAGATTTTTCTTCTATGATACTGAGTTGTGTTCTACTCAGCTTCTATGGCTCATGCTGACTTCATTCTGTCGTACTTTTTATTTCTGTTCACTTATAATTATACTCACATTGAACAACCACATTATTACAATTAAATCAAAGCACTTAAATTTAATTGTCTTAATCATGGATTAACTTAAATAATTTTGTCAAATCAAAATCATGTGGAAAGGTGTTTCAACAAACTCCCACATTTTGATGTTGGCAAAAATATTTAATTATGGAACTCAACATCGAGATTCCCCATGATTGTTTTACCTTTTATTCTTCTGAAGTTACTCCCCCGTAAGGGTTGCATCTATTGACTCAATTTAACTCTAAACCTTCCGAGTTAAATTAAGACATGCCTTTACTGACTTAGTTCAATTCTAAACTTTCCAAGATCTAATTCAGATGAGCCTAGGTCAGCTTTCAGAAGATGGTCAATACTTGGAACATATAGTTATAACTCAGTGTTGCACATAGGTATCAGAGTTATCATATAAGTATCAGAGTTATGTGTGCTGAGTATGTTTTACTTGTATTTTCCTTATGTTCACAAGATTTACTTTGTTCAATGATTACTTAAGTATGACAGATCAGCATATAGGCATAACAGGTAAGCATCGCATATAAATAAGTCAGGTTGGATAAAAGGATGCTTATAATAGATAGTCAGCATAACAAAATGGAACATGCCACAAATAAAGTTACAAGTCTAAGACTGTTTCTTAATCTATCTCTTTATGTTGACTTGAACTTGGTGGGATTTTCCTTTGCCCTTGGCAGTTCTTTGTTGCTGACTTGGATTTCTTGGTTCAGGAGAAGTTGAACTGTGTTTCTGCTGAGTTCCGGCGGCAGGCTAAGTTATCTCCCATTGTTTCTGCGGAGTTCCAGCAGCTTGCCTTTGGCGTTCTTTCTCCCCCGTTTTGCCAACATAGGGATTGGGAGGAGGAGGATAGAAGGTTCCCTGTTGAACAACACGAGATAGTTTTGATGAGTACATTTGGAGTTGACTCGTACTTTCCCGAAGACCGTTGAAGACTTCCATGCCATCGGACATAGTGGAAGCGGGGATCTTAATGTTGGCACTGAGTATACTTAACAGATACTCTTGAGATTTCCCGATCCAAGTTATGGATTCTGTCATTCTGGCATATGATTGATGGTACATCCTGAGGAGGGAGTGTCATATTGTTGACGTTGAACATTGGTGTGCCGAACTTGCTTAAGGGTAGATTGAGTGCATTGCAGAATCTCATTTGTCTTTACTAGGTCAGTGTCCATTTCCTATTTATTCAGGTTGAGTAGGCGAATGGCTTCACCAATCTGTTTGATGGAACACTGGGAGTAGGAGGAGATAAGATCATGAGCTCCGGTCAGCTCAGAGGTCAGCTGGGAAAAATGCTGAGTAACCTCAGCAGAGGTCATATAGGTTGAGTTCGCAGCTGTTAAGGCGTTGAGTTGACCTTGGATGGCGTTCATATGATTCACCATCATCAGCTGGAGTTCTGCCAGCTTCACTATAGACTCTTGCTTGGGTTGTTGAGATGTAAAAGATGTCATTACACTCATCAAGTCTTTGAGACCCTTGATTTCAGTCAAAAACTGAGTGACAGAGGAGATTTGTGTTGGCTCAACATGATCAGACCCAGCAGCATCAGCCTGAGTTTGATGAATGTCCTGAAGGAGAGCTTGAGCTGAGTCGATAATCTTCCTTCCAGACTCAGAAGCATTTAAGTAAGCATAGGATTCATCAGTTTGTGGTTCAGAGGCCGGAATATGAGTAGCACCGGATGGAGGAGGTGTTTGATGCTGTCCAGAAACAGAGGTGCCAGCGTGGTCAGCAGCTGGACTTTTATTTAGGTCAGTGGAAGGTACTGACTGGTTGTTATTCTGCCTTGAAGGAGTAGGAAGAGGTGGATCAGCAGAAATATTGACCTACTCAGCGTCAGTCTGAGGTGGAGTAGATTGTGGAGGTTGAGGCAATTTAGAGCTGACATGAGTAGGATTTTCCTTTGCTAGCTCATTGTCTTGAGCAGCATGTACTTCAAGCACTTTCTCGGCAGAAATAGGACCTTGAGGAGCTTTGGGATCGGCTTGTTCCTCAGCTTGAGAAACAGAGGCTTGTTTTTCCTTTAGTTGGTCCTGAGTGGGCTCAGTGACATTTGAGAAGAATTGGAACTGGAGTTTGGCGAGGTCAGTAATTGGATACCTTAGTGGAGACTCATCCAAGAGATCGATAAACTTTGGTTTCAGAGCCTTACGTTTGAGACGCTTGCCTGTGCTGTCCTTATTTGTTTGAGGAAAGGGATCAGCTGCAATGGAGTCAAGAGACTCAGAGGCGGAGTTAGGACCAAGGTCGGCATCAAGGCCTTCCACAACCTTGTCCTTTATTGGTTGCTCAGCTTGGTTCTCAGTTTGCTCAGCAGCAACATTCACATTTGGCTCAGCAGATTCTGTTCGATCAATATGAGACTGGCCTCCAATATCACCCAGTTCTTCCTCCTGGTCAGTAGGAGTCTTCTCAAGGTCAATTTCTTGACTCCGCACAAAGTGTGATTCCGGAGTGACCACGAAGTCAAGTGGGTTAGCTTCAATCGGCGTCAACCCAGAGGTTTTCTTCCTCTTCAGAGACATTTCCGGGGTTTCCTCACTTTCTTCCTCAGGCTCAACTTGCCTTTTCTGTTTCTCTGCTGACTTAGGTTCACTTTGAGCTTGCTCAACAGCAGCTTTCTTTCCACTAGAGATTATTCTCAGCTTCCTCGGAGTTGTGTTGACATCTTTTGCGGATTGGTCAGCTTTCCGCTTCCTGTCATGTCTAGTTCGGTCAGAGGGTTCCTTTTCAACCATTACCTTCTTTCCTTTCTTGGTTGGCACATCTTGTGCTGCTTCAACCATATTATCCCCTTCTTCATTTTCTTCTGCACCCTTTCCTTTCTTGGACTTTATGGGTTGGTCATAGGCTAACCCGAACAACAGTGTCGCTGTGATTTCTGTACCCCAAATCTCAATTTCTTCGACGGTGCTCACCTGGTGGTCCTGAAGAATTTTTGTAATGAGGGAGCCCATCCTGAGTTTCCCGGTACTTCGTTGGAATGCTCCGATAAGAAAGACGGGCATGTTAAGTGGTATATAGTTCAGCATGCGCCAGATGAAGCACTGCTCGAACTTGGAAGCTGATGAGGAGGAGTTGACCTTGGGGAATATGAAGTTGGTCAGGATTTAATGAGCCATTTTCTGATGCTGACCCATGCAAGTACTGGCTATTTTCCCTTTGTGGTCTTTTGGTTTGCAGAACTCAACAGGGTAGTCAATCTTAGAGTAGTCGTTCGTGGTCTTGAGTTCTGAACCTTTGGCAATCAGTTTCAGCAGAGTTGCGACATAGGACAGAGTAATTGTGATGTCCTTGCCCTTCACTTTGGTGATTAAGTGGTCAGCATTGTCCTCGTCAACTCTGAGATTTGCGTAAAATTCTCTTACCAACTGTGGAAAGGTGTTGCCAGGGAGAGAGAAGAGTTCGGTCCAGCCATTTTTGGAAATCCACTCACAAAAAGGTTGCTCAGCCGTTACAAAGCTTGGGGAGAACCAACGGCAACGAAGTACCTCACAATTCTTTACGTTGTTGTATACAGGAATGAATACCTTCTCCTTAGGTTGTTTGTTTTTCTTTTCCTTCTTCTTTCTCGAAGGTGTTGCTTGGTCAGCTTTAGGGTTTTTGCTCGGAGTGTTGACCTTAGATTGGTCATGCTGACCATCCCCTTGAGACTCAGTTGAAGTCTCCTCATAGACTTGCTCAGCAGGAGACGGAGGGTTTTCATCGGAGTGATTGTCGTCGTAATCGGCACCGGAGATGTTTTGTGAATCGTCAGACATGATTCTTTGAGAGAATTTGAGAGGATTTGGGATTTGAGAGAAAGAAAGAGATTGAATGCCAAAGATCTCAAATGTAAAGAGAATCTAGTGGGAAATCGTCCACTATTTATAGAGGTGCTGAGTTGATCTGATAGGTCGGAATGGCGGTTTGATCTCGAGATGATCAATCGACAGTTATCCTTGGCATTTATGACACATCTGGCGCATGTGTTTTCTAATTATTGTGCTTACGTCATCCTAGGTGGCTACTGAACGTGCGTGCTAGCATTTATTATGTTACTGGCTTTACTCAGTATATAGAATACTAAACGTTTTTTGACATTCTGAGTGCTCAGTTTTGCGTAGAAGAAGTATTTGTATGCTTAGTAACTCAGCTTATGATAACCACTCAGTATATATGTCTACTCAGCATAAGGTGATTTTATGTATTTAGCTCAGCATGTAATAGTTACTAATTAAGCACAAATCACTCAGCATGATAATCACTCAACATTCAATTAAACATAGAATTTTATTGAAGAGGATTAGACATACCGATAGCTTCTCTTAGTATGTTAAATTGTTCACGAGCCAGAGGCTTCGTAAAGATATCTGTAAGTTGTTCATCGGTTGGTACATAGGTCAGCTTGATCTCACCTTTGAGTATATGGTCTCTAATGAAGTGATGCCGAATGCTGACATGCTTCATCCTGCTGTGTTGGATTGGATTTTTGGATAAGTCAATGGCACTCTTGTTGTCGTATTTGACTTCGATTGTTTTAGTTTGAACTCCATAATCCTCCAGCTGTTGCTTAATCCATAGGACCTGGGCCACATAGCTTCCAACAGCAATGTACTCAGCTTCAGTTGTTGACAGGGCCACTGACGATTGCTTCTTACTGAACTAAGATACTAGACAGCTTCTAAGGAAGTGACATCCTCCTGAAGTACTCTTACGCTCTAGCTTATCTCGTCCATAGTCAGCGTCAGTGTATCCAATGAGTGTGAAGTCATTTGCATTTGGATACCATAAACCTGCATTGACTGAGCTCTGCAAATATCTAAAAATTCTTTCTACAGCAATATATTGAGATTCTCTGGGGTCAACTTGATATCTTGCGCAATAACATACTGAGTACTGAATGTCAGGCCTACTAGCAGTAAGATAAAGTAGAGAGTCAATCATACCTCGATATAACTTACTGTCTACTGACTTACCTTTCTCGTCAGCGCAAAGGACAGTGTCAATACCCATTGGGGTAGATATGGGCTTACATTCTTCCATATCGAATTTCTTTAACATTTCTTTGGCATACTTAGACTGACTAATGAAGATGTCGTTCTTCCATTGCTTAATTTGTAGTCAAAGGAAAAAGTTGAGTTCCCCCATCATTGATATCTCGAACTCGGTTTGCATCTGTTTACTAAATTCTTTGCACATAGATTCATTAGTAGCACCAAAGATTATATCATCTACGTAAATTTGTGCTAGCAGTGTCACACCCGACCCTAGGAAACCTCAATCGGCATCGGGCGTGAAATAGAAAGATCACAATCGACACTTAAGAGTCTCCAAATTATCCAACGCCATTATATTACTATTGAACTACCAAAGTTCTAACCATAATTCTAACAATAAGCAGCCAACTTCCAAACCTCGCCTAATCGGTCGGTAACCTTCTCTATATCATGTACTTTATCACCTAAAAACATTAAAACATTTAAAAACGTGAGACAAAAATCTCAGTAAGAAACTATCGGCTATAAAAACCAACTTTACTTAACATAGCTACATATATACATTTATAAAGGGATTTAATCAAAACCTTATAAAATATACTCAAAACTTAAGTTCATATAACTTTATATATATAATGCATCTTATCAAAACGAATCAAAACAAATAAACGTTTCATCAAACCATTTCATAGTCAAATAAATGTTTTATCAAACCAACTCGTAATCAATCAAACGTAAAATCTTATATCAAAATCAATCCGAAAACATAATCCAAATGAACTTAAAACATTGTATCTATCCTCGAGTTTCTCCCCTTAAGTATCAATCCATAACCACATATATAATCGAGACGTCTCTTAACATTGCCTATCCCATATGGTCTTACCCAACACTTCGCTGCCATACCCAATAGGTCTTCAGACTGTGTACACAGACCACGCCCCTCACTGAACATGGTCTTCAAATATAAAACCACCAATCCGGATAACTCTCGATGGATATAAAATCATAAAATCATAACGTACTCAAATTTCCTTTCACAATCAAATTCCAAACTATTTAATAACCATAAATCATTTGGCTTCAATTAGCCCTTTTGTAAAAATAACCACTGTTATTCAAAATATCAATCCTTAATCAATAAAAATTCCAAAGTTAATCAATCAAATTAAGCCTTAAATCAATATAATCAAGTAAAATCTGAAATTCATATAGAAGCATAGTCAATAGCTTCATTTGAACCATAATTTCAAAATAAAAAGCAAAATCGTGAAAAACCCCAATTTTACAAAATACCCGTATAAACCCTGAAATATCAATTACTGAAAATTCTTTGATTATATGTATATATATATCTATATACATAAAACTCAAAATATAGTTGATAGTTACTTACCTTGGCTAGTAATTGAAGAAAACACACCCGTTCAATTCTCGTCTAAATTCTGTCTAAGACATTTCCCTCCAAACACTGCCGAAACTCAAAAACTCTTCGGTTAGGACTTAGATCTATGCATAAGGATGCTATGTTTTCAATTTCGAGTGATTCGGACGGTCGAATCTCCGTAAATCAAAGAAATGGTGGAGAAACGGTTCAGAGAAAATTGATGAATTTAAAAAAAATATAAAAAAAGAAAAGAAAAAAATGGATAATATCGGCCTCTTCGCAGATTTCAATTTATATATATATACCAAATCTGACGAATATCCAGTTTGGTCCTCCATCTTTATATAATCTTTTAAAAATTATCCTAAACTTTTAATTTACACCGAAAACCATCGAATTAACTCCAAACTTTTCCTATAACATCAAATAAAAATCACACACCCAATAATTAGACTATATACTAATATCCAGGTATAAATTCTAGAAATTTAGACACGGACGTGACAATTCTTCCCACCTTAAAAAATTTCGTCCTCGAAATTCACGTTCTCTAATCTAAATTTTCTTCCTCAAATAATCTCCAAGATCACAAAATTATTTCACATTATCAAGATTCCTCATAATCATCATAAGACCACAAATTCTAATGTTTCCTTCCATTAACTTCATCATTTATCAATATCCACATCACTGTAACTATCATTTAAATATAACTCTTAGTAACTCTAAACTTCAATCTAATTAATACCATCACCAATAAATCCACAATAAAACTTCAAGTATCATATATTCAACTTTATATTCGTATTTTCCTAACATACACTAAATCTCACTTTAATAAATTTAAATCACAATTGATTCCATCAATTGCATATATATCCAATATATTTCACCTATCTCCAAGTTCTACAGACTTCAAAAATATCACTTTTGAACCACTAAAAACTTCAAATAATTCAAATAATGATTTGCAGGAATATATAATCTTATTTCATCATAATAATAATACTTATATCTATAATTTTTCACTCCAATCATTATTGATATTATAATCTTCCATCATTAGCATCAACATCACCATCACTCTTATAAGAGTCATTTCATAAACATCAACATCAACATCACCAATATAAACCTCATTATGATGATACAATTTCCTATCAATAAGAGTCATTTCATAAACTCTTAAGATCAACATTACTCTGATAATTCTCCATTTAACTCCTCAAATTCAATCAAGCTAATATGCTTTTTTGTTTTTCTTATAATCACCACTATATATACCATCAATCCAACCAAATAAACTTCAAACATCTCTCCAAACTATATAGTCAAGGAATATATGGTATCTAAATTACGACAATCAATGTTTTTTTTCTGTCTTCTCCAAACTCCAAATAATATCTTTACACCCATAAAAGTCAATAATCTATAATATCATTCGATTTTCTTATTTGACCTATAAACACTCAATTTGATCCTTATATAAACTTAAATCATAATCACACAAACTTCTATTAACAATTGTACTACAAAATTTCAATTATCAACATATATATCCTCTTATATCATATTTATCTTTTAATTTCCTACCTCAAACTGTGCTTAAGATCAATAAAATTTGTCCTCAAAATTCATATCTTAATTATTTCCTCAAACACTATTTAAACTTACCAAATTTTCATATTTAATCATCAAATCATGAACTCTAATATATTCTCCCACTTTACTTCTCATTGATCACTAACATCGGTATCTCTCTAAACATCATTTATACAATTCTCAATAATTCTAAACCTCAACCCAATGAAGTTCACCAATAAAACAGTAATTTAAATTTCAGATCTCATTTATTCAACTTAAGATTCTATAATACACTAAATTCATGTTATAATCTCTCAATCATGAATCAACTTCCAAACCCATTTAATGAAACCTCCATATTGTATCTTTCTCAATCTCATATCTATTATCTTCACTTTATCATTTCCTCAATTTCTGATATTCCTAAGAAGACCAACTTATCATGTAAACCAGTAGCAATGTCTCTCAAATAAGGAGAAAAATCAAAGCAAAAACCAAATTCTGGTTTAACGCTAAAATGACCAACATATGCCGTTTTCAGCATAACTTTTTTCATACGGAGTCCGATTAAGGCGATTCAAAAACCCTTGGAAACGTAAGATAATAATAAAGAACTTTCATTTAGGACTCTATGACAGATTCGGCATCTATCTGGTCGAAAAATGCATCATAAGATTTAGATACGAATTTGATTCTCCCGTAGCACCTATATAGATAATTCTCTATTATCTCTAGCTTAAAGTTATAATTTACTCATATCTCATATATATATGGTTGTAAGCTAACTATTAAACTCTCAAATATCAACTCCAAATCATACTTAATATCATGTATGTAACTCATGTCGCCAAATATCAAATAATTTACTAATTTTCACATACCCAATATTTTACTAACCATCAAATCTCATTTCTACTCCTCATTATCTAGTTACTCAATCCTTGAAAAATTCCAAATTATTTCTTAGCTTTCACCAAATATCCATATTCCTCAATTACTATCGATTATTTCTTAGCTATCGATATTCCTCAATTACTATCAACCTTAAGTTCGAAGAATTTAACCTAGAGTTCTGATACCAAACTGTCACACCCGACCCAAGACAACCTCAATCGGCATCAGGCGTGAAATAGAAAGATCACAATCGACACTTAAGAGTCTCCAAATTATCCAACGCCATTATATTACTATTGAACTACCAAAGTTCTAACCATAATTCTAACAATAAGCAGCCAACTTCCAAACCTCGCCTAATCGGTCGGTAACCTTCTCTATATCATGTACTTTATCACCTAAAAACATTAAAACATTTAAAAACGTGAGACAAAAATCTCAGTAAGAAACTATCGGCTATAAAAACCAACTTTACTTAACATATCTACATATATACATTTATAAATGGATTTAATCAAAACCTTATAAAATATACTCAAAACTTAAGTTCATATAACTTTATATATATAATGCATCTTATCAAAACGAATCAAAACAAATAAACGTTTCATCAAACCATTTCATAGTCAAATAAATGTTTTATCAAACCAACTCGTAATCAATCAAACGTAAAATCTTATATCAAAATCAATCCGAAAACATAATCCAAATGAACTTAAAACATTGTATCCATCCTCGAGTTTCTCCCCTTAAGTATCAATCCATAACCACATATATAATCGAGACGTCTCTTAACACTACCTATCCCATATGGTCTTACCCAACACTTCGCTGCCATACCCAATAGGTCTTCAGACTGTGTACACAGGCCACGCCCCTCACTGAACATGGTCTTCAAATATAAAACCACCAATCCGGATAACTCTCGATGGATATAAAATCATAAAATCATAACGTACTCAAATTTCCTTTCACAATCAAATTCCAAACTATTTAATAACCATAAATCATTTGGCTTCAATTAGCCCTTTTGTAAAAATAACCACTGTTATTCAAAATATCAATCCTTAATCAATAAAAATTCCAAAGTTAATCAATCAAATTAAGCCTTAAATCAACATAATCAAGTAAAATCTGAAATTTACATAGAAGCATAGTCAATAGCTTCATTTGAACCATAATTTCACAATAAAAAGCAAAATCGTGAAAAACCCCAATTTTACAAAATACCAGTATAAACCCTGAAATATCAATTACTGAAAATTCTTTGATTATATGTATATATATATCTATATACATAAAACTCAAAATATAGTTAATAGTTACTTACTTTGGCTAGTAATTGAAGAAAACACACCCGTTCAATTCTCGTCTAAATTCTGTCTAAGACATTTCCCTCCAAACACTGCCGAAACTCAAAAAATCTTCGGTTAGGACTTAGATCTATGCATAAGGATGCTATGTTTTCAATTTCGAGTGATTCGGACGGTCCAATCTCCGTAAATCAAAGAAACGGTGGAGAAACGGTTCAGAGAAAATTGATGAATTTTAAAAAAAATATAAAAAGAAAAGAAAAGAAAAAAATGGATAATATCTGCCTCTTCGCAGATTTCAATTTATATATACCAAATCTGGCGAATATCCAGTTTGGTCCTCCATCTTTATATAATCTTTTAAAAATTATCCTAAACTTTTAATTTACACCGAAAACCATCGAATTAACTCCAAACTTTTCCTATAACATCAAATAAAAATCACACACCCAATAATTATACTATATACTAATATCAAGGTATAAATTATAGAAATTTAGACACGGACGTGACAAGCAGGGTATCTTTACCCTTTTTCTTAATGAATAAGGTTGTGTCAGCTTTTCCTCTGACATAGTTCCTGGTCAGCAGGAAACTGGTCAACCTTTCATACCAAGCACGTGGTGCTTGTTTCAGGCCGTACAGGGCCTTCTTGAGTTTATAAACGTGGTTTGGAAATTTTGAATCTTCAAACCCTAGAGGCTGACTAACATATACCTCTTCGTTTATAAATCCATTAAGAAATGCACTCTTGGCATCCATTTGATATAGTTTGAAGTTCATGAAGCTAGCATATGCACATAATATTCGTATAGCCTCTAACCTAGCAACTGGAGAAAAGGCTTCACCGTAGTCAATGCCTTCTTGCTCACTATAGCCTTCAGCTACAAGTCGGGCTTTGTTTCTGACTACATTTCCTTGCTCGTCTAGCTTATTTCTAAAGACCCACTTAGTTCCTATGGTGTTTTGATTCCTAGGTTTTGGTACTAAATCTCATACCTCATTTCGCTTGAATTGATCAAGCTCTTCTTGCATAGCATTGATCCAGAATTCGTCATGCTCAGCTTCAGTGAAATTCTTTGGTTCATGGACTGAGACGAACGCAACATTGCTTAGATATCTCTTGAGTTGATTTCTTGTCATCAGGTTGTTCTCAGCAGCATCAAGAATGGACTTCTCCGAGTGTCCTCTTGGAATTTTGATTTCTTTGGGTAATGTTGAGTTGTCAGCAGTAGGTGTTTCAATAATCTCTACAGTTTTAGATTGGTCAGCAAAGGTCATTTCGGGTTCGCTTTTACCTTTGGTCAGCCCGTGCGGTGATGACTCAGCGGCTCCATTTTGGTCAGCGGAAGCTGAGCCTGGGTCATCTTCGGCAGACTGACTTGACTTTCCTGCAGGGTCAGTTTCATCGAACTCGATATGGACGGACTCTTCTATGACTTGAGTTCGTTTATTGAACACCCTATATGCTTTACTATTAGTTGAGTACCCTAGAAAGATCGCTTCGTCAGCTTTAGAATCAAATTCGGCAAGGTTATCGTTCATATTGAGTATAAAGCATTTACAACCAAAAGCACGAAAGTATCCATGTTGGGCTTTCATCCATTCCAAAGTTCATAGGGGGTTTTCTTAAGAATAGGTCTAACTAAAGCCCTATTGAGTATATAGCACGCTGTGTTGACAGCTTCACCCCAGAAGTACTTTGGAAGCCTATTCTCACTCAGCATTGTCCTAGCTATTTCAACTAGAGTTCTGTTCTTCCTCTCAACTACCCCATTTCGTTGAGGAGTCCTAGGAGCAGAAAAATTGTGGTCAATGCCGTTGACTTCACAGAATTCATCAAATTGTTGGTTTTTTAATTCTCCGCCATTATCACTACGGATGTGAGCTAATTTTAAATCTCGGTCATTTTCAAGTTTTCTAATCAGTGTTGAGAATGTCTCAAAAGCTTCATCATTGCTACTAAGCAAGATGACCCAAGTGTACCGAGAGAAATCATCTACAATGACCAAAGAAAATCTCTTACTGCCCAAGCTGAGTGGTTGGACAGGTCCGAAAAGATCCAAGTGTTGTAATTCCAAGGGACGCTTGGTTGAGACGATATTTTTACTTTGAAAAGACTTTTTGGTTTGTTTACCTTGCTGACAAGCATTACATAATTGATCTTTCTCAAATCTAAGTTTGGGCAAACCCTCAACTAATTGCTTTCTTGCTAATTTGGCAAGGAGGTCCATGCTTACATGACCAATTCTCCTATGCCATAGCCAGGAGTTATCTTCCTTTGACACTATATGCTTTTCAAAATTTTTTTTTTCTAAACTCAACATGTACGCATTGTCAACACGAGGGGCAATTAAAATCAAATCGTTTGTTTTTCCCTCGAGTATCCGACACTCAGTGGCATTGTTGAGCGATTTCCGCAAGTGCACGGTATACGCTTGTAGTAATAAAAGATATCGAACCCACAGGGAACGCTTTTTAACTAAAACTTATTTTAATTCAGTTTTATTCTCGACATTAGGTTTAACTTAAGAAAATCGTTTAATTAATTGTATTGGTTTGTATTGGTTAGGATTAGATGAGAATTATATGTTGAACTTTAGAGAACAATTCTGTCTTGAGATTTGATTACAAGACAGAAACTTTCGTGTTTAGAATAAAAAGTGTATAAAACTTATTCGCATTAAGCAAAGAAACCAACTATAACTTTGGTAAGATTATGAACATGTAATAATTCAAGAATTTACGCAATTAATGGGCTTTGAACCGTAGAAATCTCACTGGATCGGAGCAGATTTCTACCTTAATCAAATTAGTATTTTATATCCGATAAGCCGCGCTCACGATCATATCATCCATAAAAACTAATTCTTTCAAGTGTTCAACAAAGTTTCTTTGTAAATATAATTGTGTAAAACGTTTTAATGAAAACACCAATTTATCATTTTGAAAATCATTTTGTCAGAACAATATCAAAATAACAACAGGAAGAATGTATTGAATAAAATAAATGAATTATTAATGAATTGTGAATCTTCACAAGTTAACAGAGAGGAAGAAACATGGATAGCATTTTGACGAAAGCTTTGAGATCCGGGTTGTCAATCTTTCCCTCAAACTCCGTAGGTTTGTCAGACCCTTTTGTGCTTCAGCCGTTAGTTCTTCTCGCTGAATCTTCGGAATAGAGACCGCTAGGTCCACTACCAGAATGAAAACTTGTCTCTGAAAAATCTTTGAAACTAAACTAATCACTACAGTATTTATAACTAATCTAAGAACAACTTGTGTACAGCAAGTTTGCTTTTACAGAATTGAAAACTAATCTGACTCATTTCTGAATCTCAACTGAGATTCCGGAATTTCTGGCTAAAAATTGGATATTGTTGACAATATCAACATGATTAATTCAATTCCTCTTATAATTAAGTAAAATTAATGCTAAGTTTAATTCCTGAAACTGAAACATTAAATTGAAGGAAAACCAAAGGTTTTGCCTTAATAAATAAGAAATTAATGAAAGAATTAATGCACTTTATTAATCATAATGACCTATTAATTACTTACCAAACATATGTACACAAGAAATAAATCTATATACATGAACATCAAACATATGTACAAAATTACAATCAAACATTATAAATTTAAACAGTATCTCTATGAATTGGAATACGTGTTATTCTGGCCCTTTCTAATTGTTCTTGAACAAAAACTTCTCTTTCTTTGAGAGAAAGAAACTGTGGACCGACACGAAAAACTCGTTTTACGATTCCCTCACTTTCCCAGAACTCGTAATCAAGTATGGGAAAAGGCTCTTTATTAGTCCAAGGAACAAAAACTGATCCTTTGGTACCCAGAATTATCCCACATATGATATTCCCAAATCCTATTTTCCGATTCTTCGAACGTGAAGCGGCAACTAATCCCTCCATTAAAATCTTTGAGAAATTAACTGTGTTGCCTTGGAAAATATCTCCTAAAACATACAAATCTGTATCTTGGACGACACTACTTCTGACTCGACCAAACAAACTATGACAGAGAAATTTGTGAAGATACAGCATGGAGTTAGAATTTATTGATTTGTTGTAGGCAAGACTTGGATTGAATCTCCAAAATCCCGTCAACATTCTCCATATATCTGTAGAAGTCATATCTCTGCCAAGATGGTGCGGAGTAGTGTCCCGTGGTGGAAAACCAAACCAAGCATGAAGTTCAGGATATCCAAAAGTGAATATCTTACCCTCACAACGAAAACTGAGACGAACACGCCTCTTGTTGACGAAACGAACAGTAGACAGAAACTCTAGTACGCAGTTTCCAATAATAGGAAACATCATTGATGCAAACTTGATCCATCTTAAGTTTGTCAGATAGCGATTCATATCATCACTGATCCCGAGTTCTTTATTCAGGAACTTGTCCTTATACAACATTCCATAAAACTGTGCATATCTAAACCTCAAATATCATCGTCCCTCATCATGATTGTAGATGGGAAACCATGCTCCATAGCGTTTTGAAATGTCAACACGCTTGCTACGATCAGAAGTATTTTTCTTAGAATTTTTGAGAGAAGTAGTCATGTTTGAGAATTAAAGTGTCTGTAACCTTTAGAAATGAAGAAAGAAATTCAGAATTCTGAAAGAGATGAAGTGAAATAAAAGAATTCTGATCTTACAGGAATATATAGGTTACTTTAAGTGAAAAATTGGGTCTGTTGAAAATTAAAAGTTATGTCTGCTGAAAATGAAAAGTTGTGTCTAATTGATACCTTTTGGACAAAAATGACTGAAAATCTCAACTGAGATTTCTGGAACCTCTACTGAGAATTCTAAATGTTAAAATACTGAAAATCTCAAACGAGATTTCTGGAATCTCTACTGAGAATTCCCTAATCCTAAAACATGGACAATCTCAACTGAGATTTCTAGAATCTCAACAGAGATTTTTAAAAAATTTCAAAAACACTTTATTCTTTATGAAATAAATTTCAAAACATGACTAAATTTGATTTTTATTGTACAAAACTTATTTGTACACAAAACTAGAAATGAAAAAAAAACTAAAAATAAATAAAAATAAAAATAAAAGTTGTGAACAAAAGATAAGAAAAGCTAAAAATTAAAAATATGAAAACTAAATAAATTAATTTTCATAGAATAGAAGATATCTTATTGAAAATTATGCGTGTCATGGTCGAGAAATTGGAATATCGATTGCGACTCGTTTTGCCCATTGGCAAGGAATGCTTTGCATTGTTCCTCCCTAGTTCTATAGAGAATTTTAAAATCTCAGTTGAGAATTAAAAATTCTCAGTAAGTTCAGAAATTTATAAAACGTCAAATAAAAAGCACTGTAGAGATTTGTTTAAAAATCTCTATACAATCAGAAACTTAAATTATGTGTGATTTTAATTCAATTGAGATTTCTTTAAATCTAAAGACACTTTACTCATTAAGTACAAATATTTAAGATACATAACATATTTTCAATATCTTTCAATAAATTTTTTTTATTTCTAATCTAATCATTATTGCTAAACTAAAGATGGATATAAAAATTAAACTAAAATAAAATGTAAAATTTACAATATGAAATATTAAAAACTAAAAATGTGATAATCCTTAAGAATTCTCAAGGAGAATCAAAATTATGGACAGAGTCAATTACCTAGACCGGTTTTAAATAATGGTCCTGTCCATTTAACTTACCTGAGAATAATTTCAAGTGAGAATAAAAGAAAGTAGAACTGTATCCCACATTTTGAAATTATTATTATATTTTTTTGTCTTTTTTTTCTTCTTTTTTTTAGCATTTTTTAAGCGCTTTCTTTTTTAGCGTTTCTCAATTTAAGGATCTAATGATTTCAGTTAAATGCTCGAACTTCTGGTTTCGCGCATGAACAAGAACTACGTGCATGAACTGAAACTGTTGAAACTATGGTAAAAATCGACAATTGCTTCCTAGGGGATAAGATAATTTCAAGGACTATATTCCACATTCCTACTTTCTAATATATTTGTCTGAGAAAAGTTGATCGGTTATTTCTTAGAGAGATAAATGTATGTGTTTAAGGAAATGATATGATAAAAGAAGAAATTATGTGGGTGTAATATAGGAATTGAATAAAAATTTTTTTACAAAGAGATGTGATATTTTGGTGAAGGATTAAGTGAATAGAAAAGAGGTAAATGTGTTTGGGAAGAGGTAAAATTTCTGAAAAAATCATTTGTCACGTCTGACATCCTGTTTCATAAAATTTTCTTTTCCTTCTGATGTATCTGCATGCTTAATTTCTTTTCTGTAGACACCTTCTGTGAATTTTATTGATAATCAAATCTCCAGGTTATCTTTTGAGAAACTTGGATTTTTTTTCTCTTTATCTGCAAACATCTAATTGCAAACGTTAAATAACAACAAGGATTTAGTCCTAGTGACCATCCTCAAATAAATAAATAAAAACTATAAAATAAATAAATACATATACTATAAACCAAGGTTCGGAATAAAACACGAAAAATATAAATTTTTGTTAAAAATTTGTTGTTCCCCGGCAACGGCGCCAAAAACTTGTTGAGTGATTTCCACAAGTGCACGGTATACGCTTGTAGTAATAAAAGATATCGAACCCATAGGGAACGCTTTTTAACTAAAACTTATTTTAATTCAGTTTTATTCTCGACTTTAGGTTTAACTTAAGAAAATTGTTTAATTAATTGTATTGGTTTGTATTGGTTAGGATTAGATGAGAATTATATGTTGAACTTTAGAGAACAATTCTATCTTGAGATTTGATTACAAGACAGAAACTTTCGTGTTTAGAATAAAAAGTGTATAAAACTTATTCGCATTAAGCAAAGAAACCAACTATAACTTTGGTAAGATTATGAACATGTAATAATTCAAGAATTTACGCAATTAATGGGCTTTGAACCGTAGAAATCTCTCTGGATCGGAGCAGATTTCTACCTTAATCAAATTAGTATTTTATATCCGATAAGCCGCGCTCACGATCATATCATCCATAAAAACTAATTCTTTCAAGTGTTCAACAAAGTTTCCTTGTAAATATAATTGTGTAAAACGTTTTAATGAAATCACCAATTTATCATTTTGAAAATCATTTTGTCAGAACAATATCAAAATAACAACAGGAAGAATGTATTGAATAAAATAAATGAATTATTAATGAATTGTGAATCTTCACAAGTTAACAGAGAGGAAGAAACATGGATAGCATTTTGACGAAATCTTTGAGATCCGGGTTGTCAATCTTTCCCTCAAACTCCGTAGGTTTGTCAGACCCTTTTGCGCTTCAGCCGTTAGTTCTTCTCGCTGAATCTTCGAAATAGAGACCGCTAGGTCCACTACCAGAATGAAAACTTGTCTCTGAACAATCTTTGAAACTAAACTAATCACTACTGTATTTATAACTAATCTAAGAACAACTTGTGTACATCAAGTTTGCTTTTACATAATTGAAAACTAATCTGACTCATTTCTGAGACAGAGTTTCTCTACGACCGAGTCAGAGTACATCGCTGCTGCAGAAGCAGCAAAGGAAACAGTTTGGATTAGAAAGTTCATTACAGAACTAGGTGTGGTGCCTGACATTGTCAATCCCATTACTCTATACTGTGATAACAATGGAGCCATTGCGCAAGCAAAGGAACCACGGTCTCATAATGCATCCAAGCACTACCTAAAGCGATACCACATCATAAGAGAGATTGTGGCTAGAGGAGATGTGAGAATAGAAAGAGTACCTACAGAGGACAACGTTGCAGATCCGTTGACAAAGCCTTTAACCCAGAAAGTACATGATCGTCATTTAACTTCTACTGGGATAAGTTTTAGAAACAATTGGCTTTAGTCCAAGTGGGAGTATGTTGGGGTTTAGTGTCCTATAGACAATTGTTCTAGGATACAAACTTAATGTAAATGAATTGTTCTTTATATCATTTGTTTTAATGAGATATATGTTTTATAACTATATAAAGGCAATCCCTTTTAAGCACTAAATAAAGTCTAATAAAAGGAAATCCGTAAGTTTGTTTAAAGTGATTATAAAGTGTTCATACAAGCATGAAGTGAGACAAAACTTTATAATAAACTAATAAACTTAAAACCACCCCAAGTCAAGTGATATGTTTAGGATTGATATATCGCTGTTGAGACTTGTATGTAATAATGTCTTCTGTCCGACAGAAAGCTGATCTCACAAGCTTCATATATACAGATATCTGGACAGTTACATAGATCCGATGAAACGTTGTTCATTAGGATTGGGGATCCGATTTGAGATAACAGGATGGGTAGATTCATCCTTGTCACCTGTTCATCTCATTGGTATTAATAGGTATAACTAATCCTCAGACTCAAAGGAATGTTAATTGGTCATCCTGAATTACTGAATGTGAGACTTTGATCCTGCTGTCCCACGATCCTTAACAGAGATGACTCTGGGGTGTGAACGGAAAAGGTTGGGTGTCACAGGAGGTAATATCAGGGTAGTTATACATTGGATTGAGCATTTATCACTCCCGATTAATGGGAGATACATCCAAGGATCGCTTGTGGAAGACTCGACTCTAAATCCTTGCAAGGTGATAGCTTAAGAGTAAGAAATACAGATTTCACTTAACCTATCTATTTGAGTTGACTCAGCCTATACAAGTAAAACGAACGTCTCGCTATATGTGACTTGACATCACCCATAGTCATAAGATTCAGTTCAAGGATGTAGTTGATAAATGATCGAATTATACTGTAACTAATACGGAAAGGTTAACGACAGAATCAACCTGTCTTCTTAACGGACTCTGGGGGAATGATTACAGACTTGCCAATAACATACTCAGTACATCATTCCGTTATGCAAGGATTAAATATAATTCTTGAAGAAATTAATTTAATAGTTGCATACGGCCAGAAGTAGTAAGAACCTAATGGATCACACATAAGACTTGGAACCAAAAGAGAGATGGATGTTATTAATTGATGGAAGCCCAATTGAGCCCAGTAAGGCCCATTTAAATAGAGGGGGCCGAAATTTATATATAATAAATAAGGAATTATTTTAATTCTATTAATCCTAATTTGATTAGGAATATGAATTAAATTAATTAAGAGATAATTAAGTTAGGAGTTTTAATTAGATTAATATACTCCTATTATTATCCAATTAGGTTATTTATTATTATCCTACATATATTAGATATATAATGAGATAATAATTGGGAATTCTATTCCGAATTGAATTCCTATTAAGTAACCTATTCCTATCTAACTAGGGTTTAGATACAAGTGATTTTATATACCCCCTACTACATGAATTTCGACTAAGCTCCCTAATCCTCCCTTTGTGATTTTCGAAATTTACAAGTTAGAGAGAGAAAGAGAATTCGACTCCCCTAGTTCGTGGACAAGAATTCATACGGCTTCCATCGATCGATTAATTTCATCTATCTCCTTTTTCTTTGATCTTGTGTTGGTTAATTAGAGGCAATCTATTTTGGTTGCATCTCATACGGTTGATTCTAACTTAACCTCACCGTGTTTTACTTCGTGCTTGGGAACTCGAAGAAGAGTTGTGGGCGCTTCATTAACAATGGTAGATTGTTCTTCAAAAGGTATTTCTTCTTATCCCTCTTTATATGAAATAACGATTAACGGATCCTATGATTAAAAGGAAGTAGGCTAAAATTTTTATATTTCCGCTGCTATACCTTAGCCTAATTTCCTTCAGAACCTACTATCTTACCCTTTTTGTTGTCTCCGAAGCTTACACTTCCACCTCGTTTACGCTCAAGTGTGATGAATTGAGTTTCATCACCAATCATATGCCTCGAGCATGCGCTGTCAATATACCAAAGCTTTGACTTCTCCGCGCACCTCAGGCTCACCTGCATTTTAAACTATTCATCTTTAGGTGCCTAATTCCTTTTGGGTCCTCATTGGTTAGTATAAATAGGTGACACGTCATGTTTTAACTTGTGACGACATACATTTATAGTGTGGCCATATTTACCACAATAGTCACAAAAGATTACCCTTTGAGGGTATTTCCTCTTTTGGTCAGCACGATGGTGCTGAGCATACCAACACACTTTTACAGTGTGTCCTCTCTTTCCACAACAGTCACACTGACTGTTCTGCTGAGTGTACTGTCGATGCTGACCAGTACCTTGATACTCAGCATTGGGATAAAACCTTTTCTTAGCCGATGTACTCAGCTGGTTCTGTATAGTTGTGATGTCCTTTCTCAACTTCTTAGAGTCTGATTGGACTTCAGAGACAAATCTATGCATTATTTTCAAATTTTCATCTTGCCTAGTGTTGTCCTAAAGGAGATGTCGGATGTCACTCAGTTTGACTTCCTCGATCTCATCACATCGCGTGCTGAGTGCTCTAATTTTCTTATTACACTTTTTGGTCAGTGTATAGAGATCACTCAGGGAATTAACCATTTCATTTCTGAGCAAAAAAAGAGATGTTACCTCATTGGAGTGTTCCTCTTGGTCAAAGTCATCTGAGAGGTCAGCTTGCTCAGATCGTCCTTGGTCAGCAGATTCGTCCGCCATAAAACATATGTTTGCAGACTCCATGGCATCAGCTTCTGATGAGGTTGACTCATCATTGTCACTCCATGTTGCCACCATTGCTTTTCTGCTACCCTTCTTTTCTTTCTTCAGAGTTGGACAGCTTGATTTAATGTGCCCAGTTTGATGGCATTCAAAGCATGTGACAGGCTTCGAGTTGTCCTTCTTGTATCTGCTGTCGCTGGACTCAGCTTTGTACTTATCGCTTCTTTTGAATGGCCTTTTGCTGTTCTTGTCATTTTTTCTGAACAGTTTCTTCATCTTTCTTGTGAACATGGCCATCTCCTCATCATATGATGAGTCAGCTTCTGTTGAGTCAGCTTTCATGATAAGTGATTTTTGCTTCTTGTCCTCTGACTTTTCTTTAGCTTCAAAGTTCTTCATTGAGATCTCGTGGGTCAGCAGAGATCCGATCAGCTCGTCATATTTGTATGTGGTCAATTCCTGAGCCTCTTCTACAACTGTCTTCTTAGCTTGCCAGCTCTTGGGTAGACTTCTCAAGATTTTCTTCACTTGATCTTCTTCTGTGAAGTTCTTGCCGAGTCTCTTCAACTCATTTATAATGTTGGTGAATCTTGCATTCATTTCAGAGATGTCTTCATTGTCATTCTTCTCGAACAGCTCGTATAATCTCATGTGTTGGTTCACCTTTGATTCCTTGACCTTACTGGTACCTTCATAGGTCACTTCCAACTTCTTCCATATTTCCCGTGCTGACTCGCAACCTGAAATTTTGTTGTACTCTGCAGCATCTAACGCACAGTGAAGCATATTGATAGCCCAAGCATTGATTTGTAATTTTCTAAGGTCATCTTCTGACCATTCAGCTTCACTCTTAACAACTTTCTCGTTGTTTACCATTTTGTAAGGCACAAACGGGCCTTGAACTATTGCAAGCCATGCACTCATGTTTGTGGCTTGAATGAAGTTTTTCATCCTGTTCTTCCAAAATGTATAATTGGATCCGAAGAACAAGGGAGGCCGACTAATAGATAATCCCTCAGGGAGTATCTGTGTTGTTTGATTTCCAGGAAGGAAACGAGTGCTGTTCTCAGCCATTTACGGGGATCAGCTCAATATAGTTTTATCTTTGAGTAGTGAGCTACTGAGCTCTAATACCACTTGTTGGTCCCATGTAATTAGTTGCAAGGGGGGTTAGGAACTAATGTAACTTTTTCACTTAATTATGCTGACTTAATTTAATTCTTTAAATTACTTTACTCAGTTTTGGTTAGCAAGGCCGGGCGAGATGTAAGACAGCTTTAGTCAGAGGCTGACTAGAACCGTTTTACTTGTGAGTTGAGAATTAACACTTAGGTCAGCTTCCAACTCAGCACTCTGATTACTCAGTGTCAGCTTATACAATTTATATCCCGAGTAATTTAAGCAAGCAACACATACATATATATATTGAGAGAAAGAGTTAGAAATTACTCAGCAGACTTATCCTAGTTCGGCCTCACCGCCTACGTCCAGTCCCCAAAATCCTTCCGGGCTTTTTCAATCCAATACTGAGCTCTTTAAAGGTAGAGAACAAACCGTTTACAAAGCAGTTGAGTATGCAAGAGTACCATCCTCTATTCGTCTACTCAACTCTACTAAGCGCTACAACCAAACACTTAGATTTTATCTACCGCTGAGTACTAAAACCGAGTACCCAGCAACACTCTCTCAATCTTTACAAATGATACAGATTTGTTCTTTCTAGATGAAGAACACTTTAGATGAATACAAATTCAATCTAGACTTTTACATAGAAATAGGATTTGGGTGTAAGTATTTGCTTTTTCTTGTTTGTATGTGCTTGTATGTATGCTTTTCTCTTTTGTATTTCGGCTAAGGATCCAAGTGAAGAACTTGTCCTTTTATAGTGAATTCTGAGGCTGCAATCATTTGAATTCGGATGTATCCGTTGAATTCAAACGGTCTTCTTGCGTCATTCACTAGTCAGCATACAGTTTTGCAGGCCAATCCTGTCATCTGAATTTAGCAGGCATCAGGCTTGTCTTCTTCCGCCAGGTTCATCTTCTAACGCTAGTTTCGTCCTTTAGCCAAGGGCCAGTTGACCCATGCGTCTCGAAACTGTCTCCATGTGTAATTCCAAAGCTTCTGAATTGGCGCAGATCTCTGTCGGATCTTGTCTTTTAGTTAACGGATCATTGGCGCTGTCCTGATGAACACTCAACTTGACTTTGATAGACGTTGCCCTCGATCTTTATCTTTGGCAAGGCTGAGTCACGTTCTACTCAGCTTCTTTGGTCAGCTTCGTCTTCAAGCGTTTGTTCTGAAGAAGACTTTTCTTCTATGATACTGAGTTGTGTTCTACTCAGATTCTGTGGCTCATGCTGACTTCATTCTGACGTACTTTTTATTTCTGTTCACTTATAATTATACTCAACATTGAACAACCACATTAGTACAATTAAATCAAAGCACTTAAATTTAATTGTCTTAATCATGGATTAACTTAAATAATTTTGTCAAATCAAAATCACATGAAAAGGTGTTTCAACAACTTGGATTTTGACTCGTTTACCACCAGGCAAGGTCCCTATTGGTTGTATGTAGGTATTCAACGTTAAGTTAAAGAGTGATAGCTCTTTAGAAAGGTATAAGGCTCGACTAGTAGCTAAGGGGTATACTTAGGTTGAAGGGAAAAAGTATAAAGATACTTTTTCTCCTGTTGTAAGGTTAAGCACAATTAGACTGGTGTTGGCTTTGGCAGCAATTCAATGTTGGTCATTGTTTCAGTGTGGTGTTAACCATGCTTTCCTTCCTGGAGAGTTGGAAGAGGAAGTTTATATGGAACCCCCACCTAGTATGTTTTTACCTCAACCATGCCTAGTTTGCAAATTTGAAAGGTCTTTATTGGACTTAAGCAGGCAAGTAGGCAATGGTGTTCTAGGTTGTCTAATTTTCTTTTCCGACATGGTTATATACATTGTGAGTCTGATCATTCTCTATTTATAAAACATAGTCAATCTCTTGTAACTGTTTTGCTTGTGTAGGTTGATGATATTATCATGATTAGGAGTGATGATACTGAAATTCAGAACCTCAAACTTGCTTTGGATATAAAGTTTAAACTTAAGGATTTAGGTAGTTTGAAGTTTTTTCTTGGGTTAGAAATTGATAGGAGTACAATAGGGATACATATATCACAGAGGAAGTATTCCTTAGAATCGCTCGATTGTTAGCAGCCACAGCTGAGACTCTAATGGAAGCAACCTTGAGGTTGTCCAAGGAACATCGTGATATTCTTCCCGATCCTCTTGTTTATAAGAGACTCGCTACTTATTCAACTAATGTGGGGCTGATATTACTTATTCTGTTAATACTTTAAGTCAGTTTCTATCTAAACCTACTAATATTCATTTAGCTGAAGCTAAACAAGTTCTCTTATACATTAAGGACCCTGGCCAAGGTTTTTTATCCTTCTAACTCATAATTAGCCTTAAAAGCTTACTCTAATGAGTATCGGGCAACCTATACAAATACTAGAAGGTATATTACTGGTTTTTGTGTTTTTCTTAGGCAGATCATTAGTTAGCTAGAAACGCAAGAAGCAAATGACTATTTCCAGGTCTCCAGCTAATGCAGAGTACAAGGCAATGACATCTAGCATAACAGAAGTGCAGTGGTTGATTTACATTCTTTAGGCATTGCATGTCAAACATAGTCAGTCAGTAACACTTTTTTGTGATAATTAGTCTGCCATCTATCTCAATAAGAATACGGCATTCCAAAAAAGAACTAAACAGATCGAGCTCAATTTCGATTTCGTTAGAGAAAAACATAAAGCAGGATTGGTGCATCCTTTGGCAATCTCTGTTGTTCGTCAAATAACATACATTTTCAAGCATTACCATCGAAAGATTATAAATTTTTAGCTTCGAAGCTTAGAGTGTTAATATATGCATTCCAGCTTAAGGGGCGGGGGAAAATAGAGTTTAAATTGTAATAGGTTATAATTTATAATATAGGAATACAATTAAGAGTCTTTTAGTATTTTTTTTTTCCTTTATAGTTGTTGTATATATATAGGGGTTAGTTAATGTGTTTTAGTTAAACTTCTCTCCTCTTTCTCTCTAACGTTCTTAACCTTCCATCTAAGGTCAGATTCTATTTCTTTTTCTTTAACTTCAACTCCCAATGCTATCATCTTTTTTTTTTTATACAAAGTGAAAATGTTTTTGGGATTAAGCATTTTCATTTTTTCCCTTTTTCCATTTTTCTTTTATAAAAATGAAAATAGCAACAACTTCTACAATTGTACAATTTGTACTCAATTAAAATAATGTTGAGTAAATTGTAATAAACTATGCAATAGTGGGAGAAATTTTAATAAATACTCTATCATCATTTGTGCACTGAATTAATAATTTGATATCACATAGCATATCTTAGATTTTAGTATTAATTTTTTATGGTCTAGATTTTTTTTATGGTCCAAAGTTAATATTTTAGACTCTAAAATTTCATATAAATAATTAACTAAAAAATATGTGATTCATAAACTACATAGTATTAAACCTACAGAGTCTCTAAGGGAACTTTGAGGTACTTAATTTGGTCGATAGGGTTATAGGAAGATGGTGATGAAATTCGATATAAAAGTTGTTCTTAAATAGCTATATGGTTTATCATATGGATACTGATCTTTATTACTAGTTGATTTTATGATGCCATGAGGAATGAAATTTCTACATATTTACCATGAGGATAGATGATGAACTTTACATAATATTTTCATTTGGGTCATCACAAATGCGACGTGTCTTCTGTTGGCATTCGAAATATTTTATTTAAAGATTTTACATGAACTACTTTGAATCGTGAGGTTCAAGTGTTGGTATTTTTTTCAATCTTGTAACCCTCTTTGTAACAAAAAAAAAAAAAAAAGAAAGTTCGATTTCCACTGAATATATCCAGATGGAGAGATGAAGAGCCTATGCAACTAAGCCCTCAAACAAGATTATAAAATAAAAATACTTGTGAAATAAAAAGTGCAGAGTGTTAATATTTTATTAATTAAAGTATGATCTAATATTAAATTATTAGTTCAATATACATGGTACGACAATGTATAGGAAATTATTTCATTGGAATTGTTTTTCTAACGAATAGTCATTCCTATTAATATGTCTAGTTGCAATAACCACATGTAATTATAATGAAAATTATATGCTTATTTACATCACATATGTACCATTACATTTAAATTTGTGTGTACATCATTACATGCCTTTATGCAACTTTACTTCATGTATACTTTATATCTTTATTAATTAAATTTTGTGTTATTCTTTTTGTTTTAAGATGTCTAATCAATATTAGACTTTTTTTTAGAATCTTTTTGGCCATTAACATTTTCTCACCTAACAAATAAAAATAAAATAAATTTTACTATGCTCAAGTAGATATATTTAGTTAAATAATGTCATCAAATTATAGATAATACAATTAAAACTATGGAAAATTACAAAACTGTATCAAATTGGAAGCCTATTTACATATTACCAATTACCCAACACATTACATATCTAGACTATTTATTTGTGACTTTCTCAAAATACCCTTCAAATATATATAACAACTTAGAATTTTTTTATTCTTTCTTCTTTCTCTCTTCGTTTCTTTCTTCGTTTGCGAACTTGACACTCCATTTTTAATTATCGACTCATATATACGTAAAATCTTTCTTCTTACTCATTTCAAATTTAGTATTTTGTATGTTTTGCTCAGAATAATACTTCCCGCATATGATTTTACTTCGCAAATTTCGCAAACTGCAAAGAGAAATACTACTTCGTAGAATGTGTTTGCTTGGCAGTTTCGCAAACTGTCAAGCAATTTCATGTACTGGAGTAGTATTTTCCTTAGCAGTTTTGATCAGGCTTCACAGTTTGCGAAAATTGCAAAGTAGTATATTTTGTTATTTGCCTAAAATATGCACAAGTAAACAACATGTATAGCCAAACGACATCAAACCATAACATTATCAAAATTTACAACAAAATCACAACAATAATTCAAACCATAAACCCTAAATCCTGGTGATCAATTCTTGGATCGGTAAGTACACAATGCTCATTGAATGAAGTTTGAAGCTGATTAGTGAATGTACCAGGGGTATGTGTTCCAGCAATGACATGAGCACCGGTGTACTACAGTAAACCCTAAACCCCAAAAGACAACATTTTCTCTCTAGTTAATTTGGTCTTCACTTTCTTCATCACATTTCAATCACCCCTCACTGTGATTGATGCCTTTGTATTCAAGCTAAACGGATACTTGAATTTGATGCCTTTGTATTCAACCTCCACAAAAATTAAGTCATTTTAGGAAAATAATGAAAGAGAAATACAATTTGACAAATATGAGTTTGCTTCACATTTTGTTAAAACTGTGAAGCAAACTCATTCTGCGAAGTCATTTTCTGAAGAAAATACTACTTCAGTGGATGAGTTTGCTTTACAGTTTTCGTAAAATGCGAAGCAAACTCATTCTGTAAAGTCATTTTCTAGAGAAAATACTACTTCAGTGGATGAGTTTGCTTCACAGTTTTCGCAAAATGCGAAGCAAACTCATTCTACGAAGCCATTTTCTAGAAAGAGAGGAAGATGAACGCAGAAATATAACAGATACTTACCTTCTTTTCGCCTTTTGCCATTGAAATTGATAATAAACATATGATAAACATAGAAGAATGATGTCTTCGATTCGTACAAGAAGAAAGAAACAAAGAGACGAAGAAGAAATAGGAAGATGAAGACTGATACCTTCGATTCACACAAGAAGAGAGACACAAAGAGAGGAAGAAGAAAGATAATGATGAAAAAATGTCTTCGGCTCGCGCAATAAAAAGAAATGAAGAAAGGAAGATGAAAGGATTTGAGCATTTTGAGAAAGTCATAAATAAATAGTCTAGATATGTAATATATTGGGTAATTGGCCTAGATATGTAAATGGACTTACCATTTGATCCAATTTTGTAATTTTCCCTTACAACTATATAAACTGATCACCGTAATTTTTTTCATACATATTGAAACATCGTGTTTGCACCAAAAATAAATTTTTCATGGTGCATGCACTGATATATACTTTTCATGGGATAAACTTTTCTTAAAAGAACTATTTAGGAAAAATTTCCTTTTAGGAAACTTTTCCTTTTTAGAAAACTTTTTATGCTTTTCTGGTACATCCTTCACTTTTCAAGAATGAACCTCAGTTTACCCCAGGGGAAACATCTTAACATAAACTCAAGGGAAACCAACTTCTTAAGGCGTACCTCGAGAGAAACCAACTTCCTATAGTGTCCCTCGTAGGAAACCAACTTCATATAGTATATCTCGGGAGAAACCATCTTCCTATAGTGTACCTCGTGGGAACCCAACTTCCCATAGTGTACCTCAAGGGAATACTTGAGGTAAACATCATAAGGTCATTTAATATTTCTAACATGTATTTTATAATCCAATTAAAAAGCAGAAAAGTTAGAAAGTGTCAGTATCAATCCATCGTGGAAGTTAAAGTGAAGCAGTTACTCAATATGGTGGAGATCGTGATTGGTGGAAACAACATGAAGTTACTCCCAACATCTACAAAAGACAGAAATCACAATGAAAAAGACAACTCAACACACCCAAGCAAAACTCTTGCAAATTATCTCTTGACTTCAGTAAATTTTAGAATTTCTAGTTCAGTTGTCCGTTTCAATTTTATTTTTCAGTATGTAGACATTCAGTTTAATTTCAATCCAAGCACATCATTTCCTTTCAATTTATTTATTTTGTCCTTCAAATATTTTTTAGGCTGGTATTGTTTTGATCATCAAAACCTCAAGAAATTTTAAGGTCTCTTTTATTTCCAACAATCGTTTGATTTTAGAAGTCAATAATGCACTAAATTCAATTTCACGGTTCAAGAATACTAAAATTCTCTAACATGCCCGCATTTCCCACAAAATAGCCAAACACATAATAATAGATCCAATGTTCTAATCCATTCCATTGCCTCCTATCAAACAACCACTTCTTAATTTTTCTTAGACGATAACCTTGCACAATAAGATATATATATAGCCAAGTATGAATAAAGTATTTATTTCTAAAATAAACAGATAATTAAATTTTGAAAAGGGTTATCAATAAGCCATCAATAAGGATTAAAGTATTTATTTCTAAAATAAACAGATAATTGTTCAATTTTTTATGACAAAAAATGTAAAATTGTTTAATTTTTTGTGACGAAAAATGCAAAATCGTTCAATTGTCATGCATTATTTTCATGATTTTTTTTATAAAAAAACGTAAATTATAATGTTTCCGACTCATCATCATCCATTTCCGGGATTCTCGGGTTGTTACGCATCAAATATCCTAACGTTTTGGGTCAGGTGCAATTTTACCCCTAACATCTAAAATGGTGCAATTTTTTACCCCTAATGTTTGTAACCAATAACAATTTTATCCCTAACGTTGATAAATTGGATCAATTTCAGACACTATTATAAAATACAGTCATTTTTTTCTTTGTTTTGCACCAATTGCATATCAATTTTGTAATTTTACACAAATTTTACCTCTAACGTTGATAAATTGGATCAATTTCAGACACTATTATTCATGACCGAGAAGACAGTTTGATGAATTATTTCTCAAATTGACCCAATTTATCAACGTTAGGGGTAAAATTGTTCTTGGCTTCGAACATTAAGAATAAAATTGTACCATTTTAGATGTTAGGGATAAAATTGCTCATGGCCCAAAACATTAAGGGTATTTTTGCACTTTACCCCTTATTTTTGGATTTAAAAATATATATATATTTTTAATGGGGGGGGGGGGGGGGGGTGACCCCCCTACATCCGCCCCTGAGTGAGATGATAGCTTCCTCTCCCAGGGTAGATAAAGGTAAATATAGATAAGTCAGTCAGTCCGTCAAAAATTATTACCGTGATTATTTATCTCAAAAGTGAAAGATTTGAAGCAATTATTTGACTACGTATCCCATATATAAGGTTTGATTTAGCAAATTAACTAAACTACAAGTATTTTTTCAACGAAAATTTAACTCAAATACCCTTTAACTGCAAACTTCACAAATTTTATATCCCATGTTTGTAAAAGTTTTAAACCACATTACTGTTTTTAGAAATTAGCCAAATCACATAGTTTATTCTTATATTTTTTTCTATAATTAATTAATTATTAGTGGAAATAATCTAGATAACCATATAAGTTCAAATTTTTTAAAATAGTCATTAACAACAACTTTATAAATAGATTTCTATGTATTTTGCAAAAAGTTCACATAGTTATATAAAAAATTATTTAACTTATGTTTTACTAAACAATTATTTTTGAGTCTCCATATACTAAAAAGCAATTGGATTATTCAATGCATTCGTTTGAGTTTCTCCAATATTCGCATAAGTTTTATTAATATTAACATCATTTGAATTATAATGAGAAATAAAAAGTAACTCTAGAATAGAATTTCTATTCACATTTTATCAAAATATAATAGTGTAATTTTATCGAATCAAATAAATATAAAATAAAATTCGTGAAAAGCTCTAACAGTTGTTATTTCTATCGAAAAAGCTTTGAGCTGTTGTTTTATAAAACCTAACCAAACAATATAGTATTAATGCATGTTGAAACAAATACTCACTTAACGTCTGTTTGGTTAAGTTGTTCATATTTACTATTGTTGTAAGTTGTTTACTGTTTGCCGTTGATGATAGCTGATAGAAGTTAGTTAATTTCCTTTCTAAATAGTTAACTTCAATTTAACTAAACTGTTCTATTTTGCTATTTGAAGTAAAAAAAAAACTATAAAAAGGAGAATCACTGGGCACTGGATTTGTGGTAAGAGATTTCATGTTTGTCAACGAATTAATTGAACTAAAAGTTTAAGTTAATAGTGAAGGCACAATAATAGTTTTTAGGGCTAATTACTAATTTAGCTCATTTGAGGGGTCCATTAACATATTTGACACATTTCCTTTCATTTTACCAAATTAAACACTTCCGTCGATTCTGGACAAAAATACCCTAAGCTCCCCCAACATCCTTCTCCTTTTCATTCCTTTCAAATTCTTACAACAAACCAGTAATTCAACCTAAGATCTAAGCATATTCATACATTATTCAAGTTCATGTAAGTATTCTTTCTTTATTTTACATATGATACAGATTGTTTCTGGACGTGTTAGTTTTAATCGTAAACTAACAAAGATGTTCTTCTCTAGCTAAACTAGAAGGAGTGAATCCCGGGTTTCATGGACTAAATCCATAGGAATAGTGAAATCCCATTGTTGAAGGTAAAAACCTTAACAAAGCTTCAATGAAGAAGATGATTAATTTTGTATTGATAAAAGTTAAGGATTACAAAGAGAAAGAGATGAATTTATATCATCTAAAAAACCTAATTACCAAATTACATAAAAGGGCAAATTACATAACTAATTAACATATAAAGATAAAGGGTAAATTGGATTAGTGGTAAAAGGGTGGCATGATTGTAAATAGAGAGTGGTAGAGTTGTAATTAGGGAGTGGCAAAGGTGTAATTAAGGAGTGGTCCATATCAAGAAGAACTTAGGGAGGAAGTATTCTTCGGATGAGGCACGCCCCGCGTATACCTTCTCACGCCCCACGTGAGTGCGTCTCTGGACTTAAAGGTTCACGACAGTGGTTCGTATGCTCCGCGCCCTTGGGAGTACGCCCCGCGTATATGTCCTCCTGGAACTGGTTCTTACCGAAGGCTCGATCCGCGCTCTGCATACTGGACAACACGCTCCGCGTGGAATGCCCTAGTGATCCCTCTTCCGCGTGGTTTTCTTCTTTTCTCTCAGCTCTGGATTCACGCTCCGCATATTCTATCTTACGCCTTGCGTATGAGTGCAAGATTCCCTCATCATACTCCTCTTCTTCAAAAGAGTTGGTCCCCAACTTAACTACAGAACAAGAATGGTGCTTGGTAGGTGCTATCCACTCCATATGTTGTTGGTTTCTCCCTCTCTTTATGAACTCTTTCCAACCTCAACTTGTGTCATGCCCCCGGTGCTCATTCCCTGTAATGCTCGCCTTAATATCCGACCGACATTGAACGGAATATCTCGACGGAGTTGATCAAACCAATCCTCCACAATGTCTTGGAAGCTCCTCCACACTCCCACGACATGTTGAACCGACCAACCTTGGACCTCCTTGACCTCCACTTCATGAACATGGACGTTGGTCACAACTTCATCCCACTCATAGCCGACATCCTCACCATCATCGATCTCCTCATTTTGGCTCCACCCATCATCCTCTAACTCATCATCATGATAGAACCTTTCCTCCTTATCTCCATAAGGAGCTTCATGTTGATCCCACTCAACGTGTCGAAGCTCACTCTCATCGTAGTAAACTCCACTGATAAGCGGAGCCATACCGGTTCCACTCAACGTTTCGGTGCTCATCCTCCTCAATTCCCTTCTCTATCTCATCTTCTCCATGATCATAGGCAATTTCGCTTTTCCCTTCGTCCTCAATCTGTTTTCTCCCATGACCTATCGTTTCCATTTGATTCTCTCTATAGCTCAAGCCGACTAACTCACGTGCCAAGCCGCTTGACTCAAAAGACATGCAACCACCCAACATGGTTGAACCACCAACATCTCTCCCATCTCCATAGTCATCAACCTCCACACAACAAGTGGTTTCTTCATTCTCCACAAAGAGATTGACAAGTCCAAATTCACTCTCCCCTTCCTCAAGGATAACACCCCCACTCTCCTCACACATACAAGTAAAGTTATACTTAAGGGGCATTTCATCAAACCCTTGGAGAGCTTCACTAACCACATGGGTTTTCTCAATGTTACTACACATAAATTCAACCTCCCCCATGTTCTCACATACAAGCATCCCTTCCTCCTCATCCACAAATGAATCTAAATCCTTCTCCACAATTTCATTATCAATAAATCCACAAGAAGAATCTAAATCCACTTCATCATCACAAACAACATTACCAACATCCAATTTCTTCCTAACAATAGGACAATCTATAACTTCAACATTAGAAATTGGAAGTTTGGGATTCACCTTTACCATGTGAGATGGAGAAAAGATCGATGATGGATCTTTAGGATGAACTTCCATGGTTGGTTGGGAGCTATTTCGGCATTCTTGCTTGAGACTCTTTACGGATGTCGCAAGCTTCCTCGTTAGCTCGTTTATCACTCGAAAATCCTCTTTAGTACTCTCTATATACCTCCTCACGATGGCTTTGAGATTTTCCAACCCCTTGTTGAAGGTCCCTTCATATCTTGGAGATGAATTTGGTTGAACCATGGTCGAAAGAAGTCTCCGTTCAAGGAAAACGATCGGTTCTGATACCAACTGAAACAGATCATTTCGGGACATGTTAGTTTTAATTGTAAACTAACAAAGATGCTCTTCTCTAGCTAAACTAGAAGGAGTGAATCTCGGGTTTCATGGACTAAATTCATAGGAATAGTGAAATCCCCATTGTTGAAGGTAAAAATCCTAACAAAAGTTAAGGATTACAAAGAGAAAGAGAAGAATTTATATCATCTCAAAAGCCTACTTGCCAAATTACATAAAAGGGCAAATTACATAACTAATTAACATATAAAGATAAAGGGTAAATTGGGTTACTGGTAAAGGGGTGGCATGATTGTAAATAGGGAGTGGTAGAGTTGTAATTAGGGAGTGGCAAAGGTGTAATTAAGGAGTGGTCCATATCATGAAGAACTTGGGGAGGAAGTATCCTTCGGATGAGGCACGCCCCGCGTATACCTTCTCACGCCCCGCGTGAGTGCGTCTTTGGACTTAAAGGTTCACGACGGTGGTTCGTACGCTCCGCGCCCTTGGGAGTACGCCTCGCGTATATGTCCTCCTAGAACTGGTTCTTCCCGAAGGCTCGATCCACACTCTGTGTACTGGACAACACGCTCCACGTGGAATGCCCTAGTGATCCCCCTTCCGCGTGGTTTTCTTCCTTTCTCTCGGCTCTGGATTCACGCTCCGTGTGTTCTATCTTACGCCCCGCGTATGAGTGCAAGATGCCCTCATCAACATACACATTATTCAAGTACGTAGTTGGTTAGTTGAATGTTTTCTCGTTAAACCCGTCATTTCTGATTTCCTCCATTTTTATTACACCGATAGTTCTCCTGTCGCATTTGCGACGAAAGCTGTTGCAAATGCAACAATAGTTGTTGCATTTATGGCAATAGTTTTCGCATTTGTGACAAGAGCAATGGTCATCGCAAATGCGATAGGAGCAATTTTATCGCAAATGCGACAACTGTTAACGCATTTGCGATAAAGTTCGTCGCAAATGTGATAGAAGAACTATCGATGCGATAAAAATTGAGGAAATCGGAAATGACGGGTTCAACGAGAAAGCATTCAACTAACCAACCGCGTACTTGAATAATGTGTATGTAAAATGAAGAACGAAGGAGACGGAGAAGGGAAATCATGAATGGGGATAGTAAATCATCCTCCTTGTGTGCTCTCATCCATGTAGTTTTGAACAATTCTGAGATAATTTTTAAGCGTTTTTTCTGCTCTGATTCTGAACATTTTTTCAATCCTCCATAAGAAACCGAGATAAAGGAGGCATTGTAGCGTTGCTTCGGTGGCGCTATCGAAGGTAAAAGCAAAAGAATTTTCAGACAAATTAGGACACAAAGTTTGAGAGACTGAGGAAGAAGGCGAATTGAAATAAGGGTATTTTTGTCCAAAATAGATAAAAGTGTTTAGTTCTGTAAGATGAAAGGGAAGTGTGTCAAATATGTTAATGGACCCCTCAAATGAGCTAGATTAGTAATTAGCCCTAATTATTATTATTATTATTATTATTATTATTATTATTATTATTATTATCATCATCTTCAACGATGTTCGAGTTCTACTAAATATATCCACAGGTGGTGATATATTCTAACTGTAATTAAACTTCGATAAAGATTATCTCAATGCGGATACCACATGTTTTTGAGAAGAAGAAAGAAAGAAGAAGAGTTGAACATTACAAGATAAAATTAAAAGGAGGTAAAACAAATGTAAACCTTTTGTAATGCGGAAAATTAGGGTTAACTAGTGGTAATGGGAGTTTCAAAGAAGGTTCCCTCAATATAGGGTTATAAATTGATAGTGAAGCAAGCAATCTCCTTTTTGTAAAGATAAAAGCTTTGTCCAAAATACTAAATTTAAAGCACAATCATAAAGTTAATCATTACAAAAGAATATTATTCTTAGAATGACATCAAAGGTTTTGAATTTCGGCATTACTTGATTCTATGAAACCCTATATTATTAGTAATTAATTTAATTTATTTAACTAAAGCTACTTTTATCTCCTATTTTTTAAAAATAATCTAAAGATTTCCTTGTGTAAAATAATATACCTTTTTTCTCATTTGACACAAATTTCTGATTTTTTCCCCCTCAAATTTGTTGCTTTAAATTGAATTTCTCACTCTTTTACCAAACAAAGTAAACTTTTTATGCTTATTATAATAATTATCAATTTTAATGACTATTGTATATGCTATTCTAAATTATGCATCTCATCTAAGTTGTGAGTAGTTAATTTTTTTCAAACTTATTAGTCTCTTGCATTAGAAGATCATTAGATCACTAAACAAAGTGGCTCGTTTATTTAATTCTCAAGTGTAAATGATTTATTTGCCTTTTCAAACCTCTAATTAATTATATGATTGATAGAGATTTTTAGTGTGATATACTTGTTAGATATTATAATAAAATTTATTATAAACATTAACTATGAGTTTAAGCTTTTGTTTCAAATAAAATTAAGACAAGCTAACCAATCTTGACTTCACGCCAACGAAACATTTTTAGAATGTTGCTTTAAAAGTTGAACCACATAAGCACTATCAAATTCCAACCATAGACAATGCCAACCTTGTTGCTAGACAACTCGAATCACGTGAATTCAAATTGTTCGTTAATTTAATACGTTTTAGAGCAATATCGAATCAAACATAGCGAAAAGATCATATTCTAAGATGAAACAAGAAAAACTTAATAAAAGCAACTTTATAACTATAAAGAGAAAATCCAAATTATTCAATACAGAAATAAAAATTATTATGAAGGCACAATGGGGTTAGTTTCTCCTACTAGGCATGTATGCTCATATACCACTTTGTCTCCTGGAGGCGCTTCTAGGCTCGTAAATTCACCAAGATTAGGATGTTCACCAGCGTCCTCATTATTCTATGGATGATAGACGTTGACCCAAAAGTTGAAATCGACATCTAGACAATTTGCCCTCAATGTCCTCAACATTCGAGTTCAATAGTTATTCAAACGACATCCTTGAAGTTCCTCCAAAGCATCCACAACCTTAGCCTTTTGTAAATCAAGACTAGCCACCAACTCATCTCACTCCTTCTTGATGCAAATGACACCATGTTTCAGCTCAACCTCAGAAGCTCTCAGGGTGCGACTCTCGGTCCCATACTTTTTCAACTCCACTTCACATTTGTGGAGCTCATCTCACTCCAACTCAACATGTTGAAGCTGTTGGTCCCGTGTGATTAGTTCCAAGGGGGGGTTAGGAACTGATATAACTTTTTCGTGTTTAATTTGATAAGCTGACTTATAAATTTTTATGAGTTGGTGAACTCAGCTTTTGGTCAGCTTGGTGAGATATGTTTCAAGACAGCTTTAGTCAGATGTTGACTAAGGTTGTTTTTCTTGTAAGTTAGGAATTGACACTCTTGGAGGTCAGCTTCTAACTTAGCACCACTTATTTACTCAGGGTCAGCTTAGGCAATTTATATGCTGAGTAAATAGAACAAACAACACATGCAATTTATATATATATTAAGAGAGAGTTTAGAGATTACTCAGTATCACTTATCCTGGTTCGGCCTCTGTGCCTACGTCCAGTCTCCAGAGTCCTCCGGGCTTTTTGAATCCAATACTGAGCTCTTTAACGGTAGAGCACAAACCGATTACAAGGCAGTTGAATATGCAATAGTATCTTCCTCTATTCGTCTACTCAACTCCTATTAAGTGCTACAACCCAGCACCTAGATTTCTCTACCACTGAATGCTTACAACCAAGCACTCAGCACGACACTCTCAATATTACAATTGATAAACACTTGTTATCTTTTCAGTAAAGAACACTTTAGAAGATTACAAAGAATCACTCTAGCATTTACACAGGGAATAGAAAGTTTGGTGTAAGATATTTCTTGTATTTGAGTGCTTTGAAATTGTTTCTTTCTCTCTTGTATTTTTCTTTTTGTTAATCGGCAATGATCCAAGGTTCTTGATTGTCCTTTTATAGATGGAAATCTGCAGATGGATCATTTGAATTGTTTTAGCCGTTAACAAAAAAACGGCTCTTTTAGGGAACATCTTCTGGTCAGCTTCAGACTGTTCAGACCATTCCCTTCCTCTGTTTTCTTCAGGCATCAGGCTTTGTCTTCTTGCGTCAGACTTGTCTTTTTGTGCCAGTTGTCTTTTACCAATAATCCATTGACCCATACATCTCGGAATCTGTCTTCTGTGTATTTCCAAGATTTCAATTATTGGTGCAGAGGGGCGGTAATCATTGTCCTTTAGCAAACGACTCTTTCATGCTGTCCTGAAGATACACTCAGCTTTGTTCTTTGTCTTCGACAATTTTAATGCTGAGTTCGTTGCAAGTTAGCTTCGTTATGAAGAGGACCTCTTATGCTGAGTTCATTCCACTCAGCTTTGTAAGACGAACGTTAACGCGGCTTCTTATGCTGAGCTTTATTCTCTTTGTGTTGGGTTGTTATGACTTGGTCTTTTGGTGCTAAGGTTAATTTCACTCAGCTTGATATTTTAGGCTTTCATGCTGACCTTCATTTCACTTAGCTTATTCTGTTCATCTCATGCTGACGTTGTCCTGTCCTTATCTTTATATATGTATTTGTACTCAATATTGAACAAACAGATTAGTATAATAAAATCAAAGCACTTAAATTTAGTTATCCCTTAATCATGGATGATTTTGTCAAATCAAAATCTTGTGGAAAGGTGTTTCAAAAGAAGCTTCTCCTTAGAAACCTTTGTCTCATTAAAGTCGTTGGTCCCTTGTGAGGTTAGATTAGTTCTAAAGAGGGTGGATGGAACTATTGGTTAATTTTAACCTTTTATAAATTTCTCACTTAACGTTTAATGGCTAGCACAGAGGCAAGCTTCGGAGTCGGAGGCAAGTTCAGTTTAGTGAGTAAATGAGTCTACTAAGCTTGGTTCCGCTTCTGATGAGTGCACTCAAAGGACAAGTCGTTTTAGTTACAGCTTCTGACTTCTCAAGATTAATAGTTCAATTGACGCGCAACGGTCAGAGCTTATATATCAGATAAATAAGTTAAAGCACACAATATAATCAGAGGTGATAAAGGCAGAGTTATGAAATATGTTACTCAGCAGATTTATACTAGTTCGGCCTCTCACCTACGTCTGGTCCTCAGAATACCTTCTCTTAGGCTTTAATCCACTAAAGCACTCTTTAACGGGTAGAGCACAAACCTTTATACTATAGATAGAGCTTCTATAAAGTACCTTCCTTTACACTCACTAACGGGTGTCGAAGCCACTAAAATAATTATATCTTCACAACACTCACAAACAGGTTTGTAAAAGAGTAAGTAAAGGTCAAACCCAAAGGATTAACACTGATTTGATTGCAATTATAACCAAGCAAATGACAAAATTAAATAAAGGGAGATTTGAATAGATTGATTAACTAGGTTAACAAAGATAACAAAATCAAAATTGAAATTGAATATAATAATTAAAGACTTTAGGATTCTCAGGCAAGGAATTCAATCGGTATTGATCATTGACAGAAAGGATTACTCCTCAAAATTGCATATAAGATTAGTTTGGATTATTCCTCCGAATTACTGAATTAGTTAAGTAAGACTATAGCTAATCCCTAATTAACAAATAACCTTACCTCAGCAGCTAAGATTCAATCCGTTAACAGCATTATGAAATAGAAGAACTTAATCTAAGCCAATCGATTCTCAGCGATATCGATTCAGAAACTTAATTAATTATTCACTTGATATGATAAAATTGAACATAGACGTATTAATGTCACGTGGAGGAATTTCAGTTGGTCAATCTGATTTATCTCCGAATACAATCTAAGCTTCGACTTTATAACATCATTCACTACTTGCTTTGATTCAACTAAACAATGAATCTTTGGTTCCCTTGTTTATCAAATAGTTGTATGTTAATTTAGTCAATGAACATCGACAATTATTACTCAAATGTAAACTAATAATTGGGATGAAATCCCTAAACACAATGAATCAATTGATGGTACGAATAGAGAAGAATGATAGAAGTAAAACAATCTCACAATACTTGAGAAATCTTGCCCTTGAGAAATCCTCCAAAGCGGTAGCTTTCCTTTGCCTTGCTATCATATGAAAAGGGCACCCATATTAGAAGTCATGGTGCACCCAAAAATGAAAGGGGAAGCAAAGTTAAAATAGAACATCACCTTCGAGAATTTCTTTATAACGATCTTCTCCACCCAAATGGAAGATCCCATCTTTGTCTTGCACAGTACAAAGATACTCATCACAGATCATCTCTAGTATATTAATCTAGTGCCAAAAGTTAGAAAATGCCACAATTTCCCTCAAGGACCTTTCCTCCTCCGACGTTTTCGGTTCATAATGTTTCCTAGGTCTTTTTGTTAGTAGAATTCATATTCCACTTTTTCTTGAAGGGTAAGCCTTCCAGATATGGGCTATTAGGATATCCTTTCTTCAGAGCCAGCGAAAACCATTTTTCCTTAAAACCCTTAATATTGTTGGTCCCGTGTAACGTGACAGTATTAGTTCTAAGGGGGGCGGGGGGTTAGGAACTATTATAAATTTTTTAATTAAGGCTGACTTATTTTAAGTTTAATACTTTTACTCAGTCTCTAGGTCAGCACCGCTGAGTGGAATTTGAGGCAGCTTTAGTCAACTGCTGACTAGGGTTGTTTCAATTGTGAGTTGGGAAGCAACACTTAAGTCAGTTTCCAACTCAGCACAGCTTTCAGAACTACTCAGCATAGCATATACAGATTATTGTTTTGTCGAGTGATATTAAGCAAGCAATAAATATATATATGTCAAGAGATAAAGGGTTAGGAGTTACTTAGTAGACTTATCCTGCTTCGGCCTCTCCGCCTACGTCCAGTCCTCGGAAATCCTTCCGAGCTTTTTGAATCCTCTACTGAGCTCTTTAAAGGTAGAGCACAAACCGTTTACAATAGCAACTGAGTATGCAAGAGTACCGTCCTCTTTTCGTCTACTCAATCCTATCTCTACCACTGAGTACTATAACCGAGTACTCAACGCCTCTCTACCACTGAGTACTATAACTGAGTACTCAGCCTCTCTTTCTAACCTATTACAAATGATACAGAATTTGTTCTCACTGAGTGAAGAATACTTTAGATGAATAAAATCACTCTAAAATTTTACACAAAGATAGGAGTTTGGTGTAAGTGCTTGCTTTTTCTTTTCAAGACAGAGCTTCTATTTTGTACTTTATCAATGAATAGATTTGATGAAGATCTGCATGGATTGAAGTGTTGGAATGGCCTTTTTATAGTGATGTCCGAGGCTCCAATGATTTGTATCCCGACATAGCCGTTGTGGAGAAACGTTCTTCTTTCATCATCACTTGGTCAGCACTCAGTGCTGCAGGCCAATCATGTCTTCTGTTTTCGTCAGACGCCAGGTTTGTCTTATTGTGTGCTTCAGATAGTCCATGCTTCTTGAAAATGTCCTTCTGACAGATTTCTGTGTCTTCTGAATTTTACTCAGAATACGATAGGTTTTGTTTTCAACGCTGACCACTTATTGAAGCTGACCTGACGACCACTCAGCTTGACATAGCGGCTTCGCCTTCAAGCTTTTCTGAAGAATACATTTTACTTCTTCAAGCCGAGTTGCATTCTACTCAGCTCCGGCGGTGTGACTTGCATCTGCTGACTTTGTCTTTCTCTTGTCGATTTTTAATTCCTGTTCTTATTAATTAACTTACTCAACATTGAACAAACTCATTAGTACAATTAAATCAAAGCACTTAAATTTAATTGTTTTGAAATATTTTTATCATGGTGATTTGCTTAAATAATTTTGTCAAATCAAAATCATGTGGAAAGGTGTTTCAACAAATATTCTCTACTTTCTCGGGTAGTAGAGCACGTCTCTAACGTCTTAAGGATCGACCCCTATATTCCAATAACACACATATTCCTTCTTCCTCCTTATATATAGGTTTTCAGAATTGTGGAACAACCACTCTATTTAAAATCAAAACTAAATTTGAGCAGAGCTTGTTTATAGCAAGCAACTCCAACTAAACATTAGGTGACAACCAACAAGGGCACATGTGAAACCCCTCAAAAAATGCTATTATAGTGTTAGGAAGAGGAAACATCTCGTTATAGGTCAGAAGTTGGACATAAACTCTTATGAAATTCCCACCGTCCTTCTTAATTCCATTGTCGATGTGTTGGCCATGGTCAGGTAGGTGCATATATATTTAATCAAGTTCTAAATATTTGCAGGACAAATCTACTAGTTGGGATACCATCAAAATGGAACCTTGTGTCCAAGCTTTGGGGTTCTACTTCTTCTTTGTCACCACTTTGTTGCCTTCGTGGGTGCCTTTTTTAGGAGATGTAATTTTGGTGCCGTTGGAGAAAAATGGACCAACAAAGACAAGATTTTGTTGGTTGTAAGAATCCTTCTGCCTCAAAAATTCCATACAACAAAAAGAAAAACTAGGAAAGATCGAACACTTATAAAAAATTCTAGGAAAATGGTGGAAGCTTAGAGTTTAGATAGAAATACATGAGTCAAAATAGAAATATGTCGGTTTTGAGTCTCTTTTTATAGAGTTTCTCAAAAAGATGAGTGAAATGTCGCCTTCAAAGAAAGACCTCTGGTGTTAGTGCTTCTTAGAACTCACAATGCTTTTCCACCTAATCTCGCCTAATTTAAGCTCGTAGGGAAATGTGTCGCTTATCATATGGAGTTAAGTAACGGTGAAAATGATGCCTACATGGAGGATTGCACGCCTACTAGGGATGACATTGTTCTAAGGCCACATGACACAACGTTCCACCTACCTAGAAGATAAAATACCACGTACGATGCAACAACTCACTGATCCTTCCAAATAGAACTTTCGGGTGATCAAAGTATCTACGGAATGTCGAATCATTCCTCAAATAATGCTCAACAAAACATCTGACAACCAAAGCCCTAATGCGTTTCGAGAACCAGGGGGAGGACATATAATATCATGCGAATAATATCAGTATACACATGTCATCATCTAAGCTAACATGGACATATAGAGTAGGGAAGACAATCAGATCAAACTAAACAGGAATAGATATTCCTCAAGATACGTAGACCAATGGGATACACTTCGAAGTCTCTTCGAATTAAGACATTGATTCATATCTAGAATTAGGGATTCTTAATTCGAGTATATCACTACTACCTAAAATTCGTTCACCACTCAAAAGTTAACACATGCCTGCAAAGAATCTAAGGTAAATGTTGATGCCGATTACAAGTTTTACCTTCTCTCCCTATAAATAGAATACGATTTCATAGTCAAGGTACATACACATATCTCTTGCATTTTACTCTCAATTTCTCAGTGACTTCATCCTAAACTATGTTAACTTAGAGATCAGAGTGAGAGCGTTAGTCAATGAGTTCACCTTAATTCTTTTTCTGTCTTACTTCGGTGATCAAAGGAGTTTTCGTCATCATTGGACCACTATCACACAAATTATAAGTTGAGATGATGATTTTGTTTAAAAGACTTGGTGTCTTTCTCTCTTTGTTTGTCTCCTTTTTCTTGGTTGTTAAAGTAAAAAGAAAGTGAGAATGAAATGAGATTACTTTGGTAAAAATTACAAAAAATGTAAAGTGGTCCATTGCAATTACCAAGGATCACTTCATACTTTAAGATAGTTAAAGCTCTCTTTCTCTCTCTCTAGCTATATATAATTAAATTATACTAGTTTCCATTAATTGGTATTTCTCTCTAAGTAGTGAGTACACAACATACAAAATCAATTAGATATGATATTTACGTAGGAATATAATATATGTTGATTTGGATCTCACAGCTTCATCTTCACCTTCAGCTTGAGCTTGACAGGAAAGAAAGAAAGAAAGACTTTGCTTTTTCTTTTCTTTTCTTTTCTTTTCTTTTCTCCTTTTGTTGCTTTCTGTCTTTCTTGTCTCCTTGTCTTTCTTTACCTCTCTTTTTCTTTTTCTTTTCTTTTCTGATTTTCTCAGTACCTGATTCTCTCCACTCTTCAGGAATTCAGAGATATAATGATTTCAAAATCATACCAAATAGTGATTTCTTTTTTTTCTTTTTTTTCTTTTTTTTCAGCAATTTGACCTCCCCAATGTGAACTCCAAATTAGGCTTCTTCTTGGGGCTTGTTGAATGGCTTGATGAACTTCCTTCTGATATTCTTTCATAACTTAACCTCTTTGGATCCATTTCCTTCTGTCAAATTTAAAAAAAAAAAAAACATTTCTTTCTTTTATATATATATACCAAACTCTCTGAACCATGCAATAAATTTAATTACTATCAATCTTACATTCCACAAATGAAGAAGCGTGTCAAGATGGGATTCCAAAAGGACATTTTGACTAGATGAAGAATAGAATATTTTCATATTATACTACAATATAATATACAAAGAACATTTTTCAAAAAGGGTCATTTTTATAGCCTTTAATTCTGTCTATTATGCATTCAATTTTTCATTTATTACCCTTATTATATGAGACACATTAATGCTACACTACTTAGATAACTTTAGAGTCATATAATGACTTATGGTCAGCTTGGTATTGCCGTGGCCAACAGAACCTACTGTATGGAAAAGTGTTGTGGGGAAAAAGACGAAAGTTAGGCTATTTTTGTTCAGAAAACTATCCTAAAAGTAGCTTTTCTACCCTTTCATAAAAATGACTTAACGCAGTTTTTTGGTGAAAAACTCGAGAAATTTGCTTTTAGAGTCTGAAAAAGAAATGTTAAACACGCACTTATATGTTATAATAGAGTTTACACATTGTCGGTCTATAGAGAGTTTATGGTTCGAAGAATCCAGGTAGAATGTTACAAGAGTCGCTAAATGTGCCTTATAGGAACATTATATTACATTTTGACCCTATTGTACAATTAATGATTAAAGAAAAGGTTTAGGTGGTAGCTAGGTTATAAATAGGATTTGATTTTTAGGGGTATAAAAGAAGAAAAATGCTTTCCTTTGGGGTGAAAAAACAAAAGTTAAAGCTTTCCACATCAAAAGAACACTTTTTTCAAGAGCTTAGGAGTTAGGAGTAAATATATAGATAAAATGACAAAAATAACCCTATAGAAATGTATTTATGAATGACCACAAGAAGCTTTTGAAAGGGCTCTGCCTTTCTTCTTTCTTTCTAATTTGCATGACTTAAAGAAGAAAGATAATAAGGCATCTTCTTTTTCATTCAATCATTCCAAAAGAAAGAAAGAAAAAAGAAAAGCAATCTTGCATTGCATTGCATTGCATGCATGAAGAATATTTTTTATATTTTCTTGAAAATGTAAGAAAGGACAATTTGGGAAATGAAATTTGATACCTCAAGAGATGGTAATTTTCCACCATCACAATCCTTAGCTTTCACATGCAACCAAGCTTCTCTGCTATAAACCAACAGATTTACAGAATATTTCCTATCAGTAAAAGCCATGCATGTGCAAAACACACAAATAATACAAAAAGCATATAGCTTAATATATCAAAATCCCTCCGACTTAATTTAAAAACAGACTGTGACACATTCGCCACCTGAATTTGTTTAAAGTGATATACATTTCAATATGTTCAAGTTATCTCTTATTCTGCTACGTGGACTTAGGAGGTTCATCATGTCATTTAGAACGTTTGACATTCCCAAACCCAAAAAACAGATTTCCTTGCTTTCTCAGTTAAGAGCAACGTTTAGTAAATGCAAAACTGCTTTCTTTACAAGCAGTGAAAGCTAGAAAAAAAATGGTTTTAAGCTAAGCTTGTTAGTCGTAGTAAGGGTACAATCATTGTAATCATACTATATAATGAGGGAGAGTGAATATAGTGTTGAAGGAAACACTGTAAACACTACCGAGGGAGTGACATTTTCTTCCAACATTTTTCCTCACAACAAGTTCTGTTAGTCAGAACAATAACAACCTGACTTTTGAGCAAGTTCAGAATAGCTAATGAGACAGTTTGTAAATTCAGAGAACCACGGCTTTTTAAAACCAAGTTTAGAGGGTTGGGATGCATCAAGGGAGAATATTTGAAACATAGATGCTTAATTTGATTGAAATAAAGTAGAAGGTAGGCACATTTTACAAAGGAAGTTTGAAAGAGCATATAGCAAGAATTCCAATAATGGGTCCATCATTATAGTTTTATAGGGTTTATCTTTGAGACTAAGTTTTCCAATCTTGTGGGACCCATTTTTTGAATTTTCTCTAATTTTGAGCCCACAAAATCAAAGGGAAAGAGATATCTCCTAATTTTATTTTATTTTATTTTCTCCCCTTTTCACCCACAAGACTATAATTACCCCATCATGGAATATTTTTGACAGACAAAATAAAAATCATTTCTTCTTTTTGTGATCTCTTGCATGTAGATATGGTTTGATTCATATAATTAAATATAATATTATTATTATCAAGGCAAAAACCTCAATTATGTTGATGAATTTTTAATTAATTAAACAAAATTGTCACAGTTAGTAATGCACAAACTCCAAAAACTTTAGATTAGGTATTAGATTTGTGAAAAAGGGAATCATGAGTGACAAAAGAAGAGCTCATTTTAATATTATATATATTTTAAGATTACCAAATTAGAATTTTATGCATTCTTCTGTTTTGTCTTTATAACTCACAAATATTATTCTTAAACATGCAACTTATTCTTGGGAAGTAGGAGAAAAAACAATGTTTTTTTAGTATTGAGTTGCTATTTGGTTTGTGCCAATAAACCCATTGTTTTTTTAAATCCGCGCACAATGCACTTACATTAAAGAAGAAAGAAAAACTATCATCTCATCTGGATGTGATTCGAACTCATCACCTCCCCAGTTATAAGTATTTCATAATTATTACTATATTTTGGGAGTAATACATCGGACCAGTACATCTTCGTACACATTCATTTTCTAATTGTTTAAGTAAATTACTCTAGAAGTATGGTAACCGTTTTAATGTTTTCAAGACAACTCTAATATACCTCTAAAGTTGGCAAGTATATGCTTGTTCTATCCGTTTTCAAAATAAACGCATAAGAATCCAGATATGTAATTATTTGGTTTATCAATAAACAAAATAACACATATTAGTTATATCTATTGACACATATTTTTATCAAGTATATTTGATAAAAATCAATTAATATTCGCGGATTAAATGAAAACGTTATGTATGAAGGAAACAAAAGAAACTGACCTTGATGAATTGCTCCAAAGGCCATTATACAAATCCTTGTCTTGCTGACCTTCTGGTCCTTTATGTTGCATTGATATTTCAGATTTTCTAGAGTTCTGTATTTCAAACATCAAATCTTCCGAAGTATCTCCAGACGATCCATTATCAAATAAATCAGATTGTCCTGCATTCAAACAAATGTCAGGTCAACCTGAAAAGTTCGTATGTAATTTTGACATCTCTACTCTAAAACATTACAAGCAACATAAAATTAAGGAGAACCCATGTTGTAATACCTGAAGAAGCTGCTGCTCTATCCGTCGTCTTTACAGTCCGATACATCTGCGTTTTTAAAGATAATTATATTAATTAATCACATTTTAAGATTAGAATGTTTGAAATTGAAATACAAATGAAATGCTGACAAAGATAAAATCAGAGAGCACAGTAAAACAGTAAGAGGATAATGCAGGGATAGTCTGATTGAGTGTAAGTACGGACTGTAAAAAGTAAGCTATATATATGACCAAGAAGAGATTAACCATGGTTAAAAAAAAAGTGGGGTTAGTAAACTGAACTGAGAAAGATATCATTGAGAAATGATGGTGTTTTTGTACTTGTTTATTGTTTTTCTCTCTTTATTTATTTAATTCTTCTTGAGAGAGGGTTTTGTTTGATTGGTGCAAAAGAAAAGAAAAAAAAGAAAGAATGAGAAAATGGTATAAAAAGGAAAATAATTGGACTGAGTGAAGACTTGTCTTGACTCATAAATTTTTATTTGAATTCCTTGAGCTTTGTCTTACTTGAAATCTGAAATTGATAATACACTAAACTCTCTCTCTTCTTTCTCTCTCCTTCTCTCTCTTATGGTTCATTCTTCCAAGCAAAAAGCTGTTTATTAGCTAGCAGCACCATCAGATCTATTAGAAAAACAAGTGCTTAGGATTTGAGAGACTCTCTGCAGGGAAACTTTGGAATTTGTGATTTTTTCTTATCAATTAATTACTAACTTCCAATTCTACATTTCACATTGTCATCTTAACCTCCTTTAACACTCTATTCCTACTTCACACCACCAAATAATCCCAATCTAATCGCTTAAATTAGGTCTCGAGATCAAGAAAACCTTAATTGGGAGAGAAATTATGTTGCACGGACACGGATATGGAAAATGGAGACCCCAAATGGTTATAATCGGACACAAAACAAACACGAAATGCTGAAATGCTAGGGAGAGGAAAGAAGAAGAAGGAGGTAAGTAGAGCAAGTATGTTGAAATAAAGAAGGTGTGTTTTTACCTGTAAATGAGATTTAACATGAGCCAAGGTGAGATCTTTTACATCCATGAGCTCAAGAACTGATTTGGGTGTAGCTCCTAGTGTCCAAAAAACAAAGAAATTTGAGAAAGGGAAAGGATAAAAGAAAAAGGGTACTAAAAAGGAAGAGCAAAGTAAAAAAAAACAAAACAAAAGAGGAAGCATACTTTCATGGCCTCCCAATAGCTCAACAGCATGAACAAAGCGAGCATGAAGAGTAGTAGTCCATCTCATCCTGGGAGCTCTCATGCTTCTTTTGGCTGGAAATCTTGACATGAATCTTGATCTAATTAACCCTGAAGGAGATTGATAAGGGTTTAAAGTAGAGTTATTTGTACCCAAATTAGAAGAATTAGTGTCCAAACTGTGTTGAGGAAATGGAAAAGAAGGGTGATTTTGGTATACAGGAATTCCTCTTATGGGTCTTAAAAAACCCAGTTCTTGACTTAGAACTTGCTGCTGCTGCTGATGCTGCTGATGCTGAAAGAGGGGGAAATGGTTGTTTTGTTGGTGATTTGGGTATTGGTTTTGTTGGAAAGAATTGATGAGATGATGATGATGATGGTGATGATTGTTGTTACCATTGATGTAATTTCTAGTGTTTTCAAGTAGGTGAAAATGGTTAGAGTTTGATTCTGAGACCCTAGGATGTGATAAAGAAAGCTCAAAAGAGTTACTATCTGGTTTAGCTATATTAGAGTTTCTTGAATCCAAAGCTCTCTTCCAAAACCCCAAATCCATTTCATCTTCTGTAGCACTTCTTCTCCATGTTGATGTGGGTTTAGTGTTTGGTGGACTGATTTGAAGAGATAAATCTGGTTGTGCTGGGAACAACTCCATCCACACTTACTTGTTGGAGCTTAGATAGGGCAAACAAACAAGTGTCAAAGGGGTTTTGCTAGAAAGATGAGTTGAGGTTAAAGATTATGACTTTTGGGTGATTTGGGGGAAAGGGTATAGAAATTTTCAGGTAAAAATTTCTGGGGTTTTTTTCTTTTTTCTTTTAGGATCAATTTTGAGAGGAGTAGTTGCAGAGATTTGAGATTGAGAGAGAGAGAGAGAGAGAAGAAGGAGAAGAAGAAGAATGACAAAGTATGAAGTGAATGGGTATTTCCTTTGTGTGAAGTATATGTGAGAAAATGACACTTGAGAGAGTATTAGAAGAGGAGAGAGTTTTTATTTATCTTTTGTGGACGTGGGGAAAGTAGGGTACAATACTTACAAAAAAATTAAAAAATAAAAATTAGGACTTTGATTTGATATCTTTTTTACTTTTTCTTCTTTTGTTAAAAAATATAAAAAAGAAAGTTTAGAAGAGGGGAGATAACTCCGGTTAAAGGAACGTCTCAACGCTGTAAATGGATTTATAAGAGGATTTCACGTACGTAGATTTCAATAATGTTAACAAGAATTGAACACAAATGAGAATGCTACAAGAGTCCCTTCCTTATCGTGAAGTCTACCAACAAGTGGAGATATTACAAGAGAAGCGTTTTTTTAAGGAATGAGGGATAATTCCAATTGAGCTTTGAGAAAGCCTCAAGGTCACAGAGAGATACTTACATATCGTGCTACTTATAGAGACTCTATAACAACAACAGTGACAACTGACTTCGTGTGTAAATACTATAAAAATCGCTCCCTTAGTGTTGAGACGGTCCTCATAGCTAATATCTTTTTACTACCAAGTATTATTTATAATACATAATAATTTTAATGATAAAAAAAATAAATAAGAAGTGAGTATGAGTTGTATTGTTGGAGATGATATGTATTTAAAAAAAAAGACTTACGATACGACTTATATATTGATCTAAAGTTACAAAAAGACTTACGATACAATTTATATATTGATCTACAGAAGAAAATTTATTGTCTCTATTTTTTCTATCCACTTATTTATCGTCTATTCAATTTCTCACACGTGTTATAATTATGACACGTGTTAGAAATTGAATATAAGACAGGTAAGCAGATAATAAAATGAGTACATGACAACAAAATTTCTTCCTTACTTCACGTATGAGGACTCCAACAACAGTAGCAAGAATCAAATCTAAATGAGTTACACAAAAGTGGACAAAGAGTCTCATAGATATACTTTAAAGTTGCAAAAAAAAGGCTTACGATAGGACTTACATATTACTTTTCAGAAGAAAATTTATCATCTCCATTTTTTTGTCGACTTACTTAACGTCCATTCTGACACGTGGCATAATTATAACACGCGTTAGAAATTGAATACGAGACGGACAAGCAAATACGAAAATGAGTACATGACAACAATTTTTCTTCCTTACTTCACGTATAAGGACTCCAACAACAGTAGTAAGAATCAAATCTAAATGAATGCAGACGTTATAACACGCGTTAGAAATTGAATACAGACGGACAAACGGATACAAAAATGAGTATATGACAATAAATTTTCTTCCTTGCTTCGCGTGCGAAAACTTCCAACAAGAGTAGCGAGAATCGAATAGAATGGAATCCAAATGAATTACCACAAAAGGGACACTAAACCATTGTGTTTCTTTTGTTTATCTTTTGAAGAGAAGAAAAAGGAAGATTTGAGTGTAAACTTTAACGTGTGCATATGTCCCTCAACAACTCATTCTTACCTTTCTAACCCACACATTCACTCTTCTTTTTGGACCAAAGTCTTCTTTTTTACTTACATCTTTTTATTATTTTTCAAACAATTCTTCCTTCCTACCCCTACCCTAGGGTTTCTTAATTTCCAATTACAGTCATTCTTTATCATCATCAAACCCTAATTCTCATAAAATTCCAATTATTCCTTCTGCTTTTTGTGTTTGACTCCAACCTCATTATTTCGTCATAATTCTCTTTCTCAATTTCACTGCTGTCTCTTCTGCTTTTCCTTAATTACCCTTGGGTATGTGTCTAATTTACGTTTTATATGAGAGGCATAAGATGGGTTTCTAGTGGTAAATATGTCTTGTCATGTGTATGGACTTATGGTAGGTAGTCTTACACTTTCAAACACAAGAAACTTCCCACTGCCCATGTTTGTTTTTCAGACAGCAAATATTATGTGCTTAGTGAATCAGATTTGCCTTACAAAAACAATTCAAGATTTAGTAATTTTAACAAAAAAAAAAAAAAATTATTTTGAGTATATCCCTATTATAAAAGACATGTTTAGTTCACAAGTTCTAATTTTCATTTTAGAACTTCACAAAATTTTAAACAAAAAGAATTTATATCTATCAAATTTTAGGCTATAGTTGATACATAGAGAGATTTTAACCCATATAATGTAATTATGTAATATTGATTACATTTTACTGATGTACATACTGAATGGGTTATCGCACATATAATCCAAATGTAAGAACGGATTTTTGGGTTAGCGGAAAATCCGTTAAGATTGTTTGTGGCGGAAGAACAAAATAAGATTACGTATTACTGGTCACAAATCGATTACACTGAAATATATCAAGAGGGTACGAAGATCCACGAGCTAAAAGCAATTGACTGGGGACAAAGAGAAATGGGTCGATGGCCATAGCTTTGTGTGAGGGTGAGGAAGGAGAGAGAGCTACTTTTCTCTTTTTCCATCTTTTCTAAAGAGTGGCGAAACAAGATTGGTCCATTGGGGGTGCCGATTTTATACGTGCGTGCGCAAATTATTATTTTTACTAAATTGAACTCGCTCAAAAAAATTTGTATAAATATGCGTTATCATTTGAGTTGTCCATAACCAATTTTTATGTATCAATATAAAACTTCTCAAAATTAATCTAGATTTGGCTACAAAAATAAGATTGGGCCGTTTTGGACAAACTTAGAGAAATTTACTATATCATTTTCCCTTTCACATGACACAAGATATATGACAGACATTTGTTTTCATATCGTCTGAATGTTTTAAGCAACACTATATTAAATATATGTCATCTGAAAGGTTAAGTGCAAACAACCTCAACTCACATATGGCGTTCGAGCACCTCCATGAGAGGAGGTTCTCGAAGCTCCATGTGTCGATCAGGATATGGTGAACCATAAAATTGTTGATGGATAAGGACACGACAATGGCCTCGTTGTGGACCGTGAGGAGAGGATGACTCACTGATAAGGACTTTCGAGAGGGGCCTTTGAGCTTATTCCTTTCTTGGGAATCATTTAGGTAAGCGAAAGCGTTCTCTCTGATGACTTGGATTCCTCCCTAATAATGTGGCCGCTTAGGGTCATCTTGGTGCAGGGTAACATCCCTTGTGTGGGATCCTGCCCTAGGTTGAGTGCCTCAAGGACTTGGCCTTTAGAGAAAGAGCTTTTCGCATTCCCTAGAATAATGCTTGCATTCGTCGGCGTTGTGGCCAATGCGCTTATGGAACTTGAAAAAAATTTCTCTACCATGGGAAAACTTCGGGCGGGCTCAGATGCAGTTATGGGGCGGAGGGAACATCAATTTCCGCCTGGTCACCTCAAAGAGGTGATCAACGATCGTCAGAATAGTGCACCTACCTAACCATGCTCCGATGTGATCAGCCTTTGTATTCCATTTGTGCATGTGTGGCTTCCTCTCTACGATGGTAAGGGATGGGACCTTCGTCTCTTCGAACTCGAGAATCGCTTTTTTTCATCATGACTTTCCCTTTGTCTTCTTTCATATCCCTGCCCTTCTTGTCATAATCCCTTTTTATATAATATTTTGGTAGCATATTGTTGTCATAACGCGCGAAGCTTTAGTCTTGGGCCATGAGCTCCTGAAAGGTTTGGGGAGGATCGATCTAGCAGCTTTGTTTAAAGGGTTGGAAGGTTATTCCCTTAGTCAGGGCATCGATGGCGACCTCCACATTTATTGATTTGACTTGCAAGGAAATATGATGGAACGGGCCAGATAGCTCCTAAGGAGCTTGGTCAAGCATTGCTTAACATCGTTGAGGTCGGAGCTGATCCATTTGCCTTCACTGCGCCAACAAAGAGCTGATAGAAATAGGACTTTAAGCAGGTCGAATGAATTGACAGATTCGGTCTCCAAGCCCTTGTAATATTCTTGCCCGACACTGACCAATATGGTGGTGGAAGAATTTACACATGACATGATCTTCCTTAGAGTAAAGGTTGATCATGCTCATGAAGCTTCATGATGGAATAATTTTTGTAAAAAATGCATCAATTATTGATGGGAAATATTTTCGTCAATAATTTCTATCAGCAAAAGTTGCAGGAATGTTTGCGCCATGATTTTTGATGAAATTTGTTTTGACAGAATAAACATTAATAACGGATTATTTTATGTAATTCCGTGAGTAAACGTTCATTTTCTAGTAGTGAAGGTTGCATAGTGCTTATGGGGATCCTTGATGTCAATGTAGGAAAGGATGCGAGGGGTTTTCCAGATTTTGGGGAAGCTGGCCTTGATGATTCGCTGAACGAGAGGATGTCATGCTGCCCCCTATGACTCCGCCTAGGGCTTTTTATCCAAAAAATATTGGAACTAGGCTTCCTAATCCTCTCCCTACTCGGGGGGCGTCTTGTGCATGATAACAATGGTCTGAGGGGGATTGGGCACAGGTTGCAAAGGAGGTTCTCCAGTGGGGAGAAAGTTTACAACCATTTTCACAGTGGCAGCCTCTTAGGCAGGATGGTTTTTGCCTGGAGGAGCTCCCCGATGTTCCTGTTGTCTTCTTGCATGGCCTTTTGGATCATCATCTGCCTTTCTACTTCAGCCTGCCACATCTAGGATGCCTTTAATTTCTGCAGCATCTTCATAAGCTTTACAATAGGGTCATATGATTCGTCTTTTGAGTTTGCGCTTGTCGTTGCTCTATCCTCGAAAGTGAGAACAGTCACAGTTGCCTCGATCTCTCTCTACTTGTCAGGCTGGCTGGTGCCCACAACTCCTTTGTAGGAGTCAGACTAAAGGGGAGTGGAGTTTCCGTCATTATGACTGTTATGCAAATGATTCTGAAGGAGTTTTAAGTGATAGATCCACTCTCTCTGCACAAAATGATGAGAAGTTGGGATCAATGGGTTCTTAATGGTCTGGCCATCTATACGTGCATCATGAGCGGTCCCTTGAAGACTATGAGATGGGTCCTCCTATTTATATAGTGTGAGAAGTATAAGCATAGTAATGTATAGAGAGAGAAAGTAGAGAGAAATAAGAGAGAGAAAAGCATATATGTACCATGAGTAGACCTGGTCATGGGTCGGGCTGGGCCGGGCTCGGGCCAGGCCGGACGGGCTTTTCTATAAAAGTCCTCAGCCCAAGCCCAGCTCAGCCCACTAGTAATTTAGGCGGGCTCGGGCTCGGGCTTAAAAATCATATCCCAAGCTCAGCCCATATAAACCCACCTAAACATATATACATAATCTTTTAATTATAAAAAATAAATATTTAATATATAAATCTTTAAATATATAAAATTTATTAAATAATATTAATAGGCGGGCCGGGTCGGCCCACACTATTTTTTATTAATCCCAAGCCCGCCCAAAAATTAGGTGGGCTTTAGCGGGCCTGGACCGGGCTGGGCCTAACATCAATTAGTATTGTCCAAGCCCAGTCCAAGGGGCACGAGCCTGGACGGGCCGAGCGGGTACCCGGGCCCGTGGATTGGTCTAACCATGAGATGGGTCCTCTTATTTATAGGTTACCATAGCTGAGTATGGGATGTCCTAAATGTCATTAGATGGACTCATGATCCGTCGCAGTCGTCGCGAGGGGTTATTGGTGGAGCAAATGGGCTAGGACCGTATCCATTCGGATATAACCCTTAACCCTACATCCTTCACTAAAAACTATAATCGAAACCGAACTAAACATGTTGTAAAACAGAACCCAAAATCAAATTACATCGATTCGATTAGTTATTTTGGTGTGATTAAGTTTTTTAACACTTATATATATAATTGTCGGTAAATGACCTATGCTTGAAATAAGTGTAATTAATGGGAATAATGGAAGTAGTACAGCCAAAAATCAAGCAAAAGTAGTTTTAACCTTTTGACTTTATTTGGAAATTAAATAGTGGGGTATACTATCAATCTTCTTTTCATTTTGTATTACACGGATTAATGTCTCAAATTCCATAACATGCATTTGTCACACCTTGTAGTTATTATTATTTTTCTTCTTCCCATGAAAAGTATGGACAAATTAGGTACCAATTGATGTTGATTTTTTTTGAAAAAACCAAACAAATAATGTAGCATGAAATAATGAACAGTAATTAATTAATTAACTATTGGTTTATATTAATTAAATTGTCCCCATAAAATCAAACTAAAAATGTATTTCAACTTGCAATGATAATGAGAAGGCATTTTCCATTCTCTTCCCCACTTTTGATAGCAACCAATGTTTGAATTCCCCATCTCTAGTCGAATTTTATAAAGTACATGAACAAAGTATAAAGAATGTTGAATAGCTTTTAGTATTGAGAATAAATAATGTATTTATTTACAACTTTTTTATATATACACAAAATCTAAGCTAACACTAAGTGAGTGAAAAAAGAGAAGCTAGCTACTAATAATATAAGTGTTACATTCCTTCTAGCATCTTGACTCTTGATCTCATTATTCTATAATCATTAGATTCGTCTTGACATGGATTACTGATATGAGTAGGAGCTGATTGTGAGATAAGATCAGATATGCAAGTAAGATTAGTAAGATCAATGAGCTTGCTTTGGTCTGTCGACTCATTTATTAACTCACTTAGTTGATTTTGCTTGTTTGAGATGGTTGTTTGGTTGTTGGATTATGTTTATCACCCCCATCCTCTCCGCACGCAATCAAGGTTGGCATGTAGATATCTAAGAGGCCAAGCTTGAACATGAATGTGAATAGAGCTGGGAGATGTTGAGGCTTGGTAAAAAGGACAGATATCTGATACGAGGATTGGATAGGAAGAAAATGAATAACTTATTGTTCGAGTTTGTCTGACTGAGTGAAAATCAGTCTTAATATATTTTGTGTGTGCATGAAACACAAGATTTTGATCTATGTGCAGAGTTGAATGATTATCATAGTATATTAGAGCAGGTTGAGGATGAGGTATTAGGAAATATTGGAGAAAATAAAGCAATCGTTGTAATTCACACATGATGTGAGTTATTGCTTTACACTCTACTTCAAAAGAACTACATGAAATAGTGGACTACTTTTTGGATTTCCCGGGGATTAAGGTTGTATCAGGGAAGATGTAGAACCCAGTAATGGATTTATTATTTCAGGACATGTGGACAAGCTAAGTATGTGAATGCTTTGAGTTGCTGAGTACTACCTCTTAGGAAGAAAAGGCCCTGACCAATAACCATTTTATGTAACGAAAAATGTGGAGCTATGTTTGCTCATGCACACTTGGATAATATTTTGCATAGAAAGGAGGCTTTTTTGCGTGACAAGAGCAGAGTTAGATGGCTTAAGGAGGGAGATCGAAATACCAGCTTCTTCCATCGTATGGCATCTATTAGAGCTGCTGTCTCTGGGATTTCAGTGCTTCAAATTGAGGATGAGATGGTCTTTAATCCGAATCAAACTAGGACACATATTGCTGAATCCACATCTTGTCTCTGACTTGGATAATGATTTGCTTACTCGTTGCCGGGATATGAATGAAGTTCGTATGGCAGTCTTTGCAATGGATAGCAGTAGTTCTCCTGGACCTGATGGGTTTTCTGTGGTCTTTTTTCAGTCTTTCTGGGATAATATTGGTGCTGATGTGTTTGCTATTGTCAAAAGCTTCTTTATGAGTGGCATGATACATCCTGGCCTATGCTCTAGTATTATGATCCTTATCCCGAAGGTGGAGGGTGTGTGATGAGTGTCGAATCCACCAAAGATAATTATAATTTCACTTAGCCGAAAACAGATTGTAAAAGAGCAAGTAAAGGTCATACCCAAAGGATTAATACTGATCTAATCACAAATATAACCAAGCAATTAACAAAAAGTAAATAGGGGGATTGAAATTGTTGATTAATGAATAAATAAAAATTGCAGAATCGAATTGAAATTGAATGTAAAATTATATGTTGGAATTTCAATTAAGGGAGATTCCGCAGGCCAAACAATTATTTCCCATCGATCATTGACGGTGAGACATTATCTTAATTAACATGATCTGGATTATTTATAGTCGTTCCTTATTCATTCCCGACCTAATCCTTCCTTAATTGTAAAGCAAATCCTAGAGCTCCTAAAGATAAGCTCCTATTCGATCAGACAGTTCTAGCTTAGCGCTTAGAATTTAATCTGTTGAAAGCATTAGGAATTAGAAGGACCCAATCTAAGTTAACCGAATTCTTAGCGATTCCGATTTAAACCAAGTCACATGCTTATGTGTTTAATCGTTGTTAAGATATTCAGATGATTACAAATCCTATTTCCTAACGTTGTTCAATGAATGAAAAAGCAAAAGTCCGGCTGAACCGTCACCTGAACCTCTAATGATGGTCTGATTTTATAGATTAACAAACATGCAAACAGCTCATACAAATTCAGATTTCTAAATTAAAGAGTAACAATCTCACGATAGAAAATAATGCTCGCCTTTGATTAATCCCTTAACCGAATAAAGTGTTTAGCTACACATAGTCATGAATTCGACTATGATAACCATTAAAGACGATAAAAATAAATAAAGCTAACTAAGAACCCAAAAAGAGAAAAAAAAAACCTAAAAGAAGAAGTTTTGTTCTTCATCTATTTATAGAGAAAACCTTATCCTAAAAGTAAGGTAACCAAATAATATCTATCTAAATCAGCAACCTCTTTTACAAATTTCAAATCCCTGATTTTCTGCCTTCTTTTTCGAGTTGGAAAAGGTCCTGGTCAATTTGAACATCAGCAGATTCGGAGGTCCTTAGTCTTGGGCAAGACTAACTCCATTTTCGCTTCAGCTCCTTTAATTCAGCACCAAATTCCTTTCTGGTCCAAAGTTTCTTTAATTAAGTCCAATTCTGCTCCTTTTAATCATTTGAGTCCTGTGGAGGCAAATCAAACCAAAACAAGCAATAATACCCAAAATAACACTAAATTAATTAAATAACCTAGCACTAAAATGGACATTTGAACGTTGAATTGGAGACTTATCAGTGTGATATCTCTTGATCAGTATAGGCCTATTGCAATGAGAACCTTTAGTTATAAAATAATTGCAAAAATTTTGGCTGCTAGACTCGCTTCTATTACATCTCGCATTGTTTCTCAGAATCAATTTGGATTTATTCTTGGACGAAGTATTCACCAATGCATTTCGCTTGCTTTTCAATGCACTAATATGCTTCGTAAAAAGTGTTTTGGATGGAAATTAGCCTTGAAGGTTGACATCAGGAAAGCTTTTGACACTTTAAATTGGATTTTTTTACTTGCCGTGATGGACGCGTTTGGTTTCTCTATTCAATTCAGAGACTGGATTCTGAATGTTTTATCTGTATCTCAGATTTCAATTTTGAACAATGGAGCCATTAGTGGATATTTCAGATGTTCAAGAGGGGTTCGACAATGCGATCCGCTGTCTCCTATATTATTTGGTATTGTCGAGGACTTTCTTAGCCGTTGGTTGCTTCACCTCGTGGACACTGGGCGACTTGCTCCAATGTAATATACTTCGACTCATTTATTTTATGCTGATGACATTCTTCTCTTCTGCATGGCCTCTTTGGGTAATCTAGCTGTTATTAAGAGTGTATTTGAGTTGTATGGATCTATCTCGGGTCAGTGTGTTAGTTGGAACAAATCTAAATTATTTCTGGGCTCCTTTGTTTCTTCTGGATGTGGCAATCGTCTTGCTGATATTATTGGTATTCGTCAAGGGTCTGTTCCATTTCGCTATCTTGGAGTCCCTTTGTTTTTTGGTTTACCAAAGACACGACATCTGACTAGTTTGATGGACAGGGTGCTTGCTCACTTTGCTAAATGGAAAGGGCATTTTTTGTCTATGCCTGGGAGAGTGGCTCTGGTAAATTATGTAATTACTGGTAGCTTCATTCACTCTTTTATAATTTATAAGTGGCCCTCTGCGCTGCTTACACGTATGACTAGGCATATGAGGAATTTTATTTGGTCTGGGTCCATTAATTGCAAGAAGCTTGTCACTGTCCCTTGGAAAATTTGTTGTCAAAACTTCAAGGATGGAGGTCTTGGAATCAAGAATCTGTCTATTCTAAACAAGGCGCTGAATGGAAAGATGGCTTGGGGTCTTCTTCAGGAAAAGTTTCTCTGCTTTAACTTACTTAGAACTCATTTTCTCAATAAAGCGGGATAGTCACGACATTATATCATGAATTCTTCTATTTGGGGCTCGATAAAATCCATTTATTCTGAAATTGAGCATCACTATTTTTGGTGGATTGGTCAGCACTCTGAACTTAATTTTTGGAATGGGGCTTTGATGTGTCCTTCGCTGGCTGCACATGTTGGCCTATCTGCTAGTCAACAGCGTCGTTGTCTTGATTTGGTGGAGGATTATTTGGGTGGTAATAAATGGCATAATCTGCCCGTGTTACCTGCGGATGTGGAGAATAGATTGCGGAATATTAGGCGAGGTAGGGACGATGTTGATATATGTGTTTGGAAGCCTGCTACAAGTGGGGTTCTAGCTGTTAAGGTCATGTACGCTTGGCTTAGATCTCCTCCTACTCAACAGCTATGGAGTCATTTTTTAAGGTGTTTGAGTGTTCCTCCTGCACACTCGCTTATTGGATGGCGGGCTTATCTTGGGTATTTGCCAACACATGATCAGCTTCAGTTGCGCGGCTGTTAAGTTGTTTCTCGTTGCAGTTTGTGCTCGTTAGATATTGAAATGTTGGACCACCTTTTTGTCTCCTGTCGGTTTTCCAAATTTATTTGGCATGGTGTTAGCTCATTGTTTGGAAGACGAATTAACACGGACTCGCCTCTTAGGAATCTGGTTGATCATGCTGTTATTTAACGTTTCAGTACTCAAATCGCTGATTTGTGGGCGACAGTAATTGTTAATACGATTTGGGCTCTATGGCTTGCTCGTAATTGGTCCATTTTTGAGGATGAGAGGGTTTATACTTCCGTCACGCTGAGACGGATTTGGAAAGCTGTTCGTGAATCTTCTCACACTGGACGGGGCTCCGTTTGGAATTCGCTGGTTGAACTTCAAATTTTAGGTGAGCTCGGGATTGAAAAGCGTCTTGCTAAGGCTCCACACATTACTCCGATTTTTTGGCAACCACCTCCGAGGGATTGGATTAAGATAAATACCGATTTGTCTATCACGGGTGCTCCTGGTCCTGCGGGTTACGGAGGTATTTATCGCTCGCATACTGGCTTGTGCCTTGGTGCATTTGCCTTTCCGATTGAAAGTTCCTTTACTTATCTTGCTGAACTATTTGCTGCTGTTTACGCCATTGACATGGCTATCAGCAAAGGTTGGCGGAAAATTTGGCTTGAAAGCGACTCAATGTATGTTGTGCAGATGTTCAAAAAATGGTTCAATTGTTTAAATCAGATCGATTCTGTGGCTTTTGTGGTGTCTCATATTTTTCGTGAAGGTAATCATGTTGTGGACTCGCTTGCAAATTATGGACGGACGGCAACATCATCGACTTGGTGGGATGTTGTCCCAGATTTTTGTTGATCGGTCTTTTTTCATGATCATGTAGGACATTGGGTTTATCGTTTTCTCTAATTCTTTGGCTTCATTTTATTCTTTATTCTTTTTATATTATGACATTTATTTACTTTTTTGATAAATTTGGTTCAGAGCTTTTTTGGGTTTGTGGTGGGGTGCTAGCATCGCTGGGATGTTCGCCACTTACCCTTCCTTGCTAACCAATCTTTAATAAAAAAAATTAAGATAATATTTTACATATTTTTAAAAATATTTTTAAAAAATAAAGTATAATTTAAAAAAATGGTCATTACCGTTGGAGAGGGCTGGAGAACACTCTCCAATGGTAATGGTATTTATTAAGTCTAAAAAGAATTAAAAAAATAAAAAAAAAAATTAATTGAAGGCTCAACTTTTGCTGTCATTTGACAGCAAAAGTGAGCTATCAAATCGGTTGATATATATGATTTTGTATCATACTCTCTCCCATGGAAGAGTATGATACAATTGGATATATTAAGTGGTTCAATATATCACATTGTGGATGCTTTAGCTTGTGAATTTCAAAAAAAAATAAAATAAAAAGAAATAGAGTAATAATTAAAAAACTAGTTGAGTATATATTTATTTGAGGCACATTTTTACGACAATGATAACTAATCACAAGTATCATTTGCAATAATATACTAAAAATATTTAATTTCGGATCTTACTTTTTTTAAGTGTATTTATTAAGTTTTTTCAAAAAAAATGTACTTGTTATTTCTAAAAGTTTAGAAAATGATTAGAGCGGAGAGTCAATAATGGGCCTAGTCTCATTGCTTGGTGCTAGTGCAAGACATAGGCACTTGGGTTTGTTGACCCAAATAAAGATGGTTTGTACATGAACCTCACTAACCATATCAAATACTACATAATACTCACAATCGCAAAACTAGTCAAATACTTATTAAACTACTATTAAAACCACACATCCCTGCAAGTATCATGTTTTTATTTGTTTTTTTTTTTTTTTTTTTGAGAATATGTTTTTATTTGTTTTTGCTGTAAAAAAGAAAAAACAAAATTAGTTACCATGAACAGAAAAAACCAGGAACTTCAAAGACCAACATTAATTGTAAAACATATTTAAGATGTGACTATTATTGTAATTTCCTCAATAAGTATATACAGAACAATTTCGAACCCAGTACTCTTATCTGGACTCGCAGAGGACAGAAATAAATATCAGTACACTCCTAGTTGCTGTGAATTACCCTTCATGTGTTCAATAATAAGTGATTTTATTTAGTAATGGCAACTGGTAAGGATACATATAAAATAATCAGTTTTACTCAGATGCCAGCGAATTTAATGTTATGAACATGCAAAGGTTATAGAATTGACATTCTTCACGGATAGTACGGCATGAAATTGAGTAGCCTAAGAGTTGACATTCTTTAATAATATCGGCTCAGGGTTGTGTCTCGCACTACCCTTATTCCCAACCTTTAATTAAAAAAAAGAGTTGTTCAGAACTTGATTTTACAAAGACCATTAACTGGAGATTAATGCGAGATATCAAAGAGAAAAAATGGCATTTCTCTGCATTTATTCAAGTAGTCCCTTTCTACAAAAAGAATAAAGAACCCAAGAGGAAGCAGCAGAACGACCTGATCGTAACAAAAGGAAAAGTGGATATACATCTCTCACCTTTCCTTACAAAAATTAAAATTCTTAATCATTTTCAGAAACAAATATACAGAATTGCTAGCCAAATTCTACTTTCAATTAGCAGGAAGGTTCTCCTGCCAAAGACGGAAAAATACCCTGGCCTGAGAACCAGAAGAATCACCCATCTGTCGTGCAGAGTGCTCAATTTGGAGGGCCCTGCACAAAGAATATAAATTTCCTAAATCTGGTTAATTTTTTTACCACTGCTCCCCACAATTAATCTTTGGATTTTTCTGTATTGTTAGAACCCCATTAGAGAAATAAAGTTAGCCTAAAGTCAGGTTCGTGTGTTCATTATCATTATGCTCCACAGGTCAGGTACGCCGCCGACGAGAATGAATCGGCTTCTCTCTTCAAAACAATGTTTGTCAGGATATCCCAATTATGTCAATCTAACCTGCTGCTCTCTCACCCTAGAAATGAGGGGCCTCTAACTTTAAGACGCTTTGGCCCATTTTCTGTAGGAGGTGCTTCCCTCCTACCACTCTTTCCCAATTCCTGCTGCTGCAACTTATCCACTCTTTGTTTGCTAATTGCTTCATCACCCACGGACTTCTTAAACTTAATTGAGATGGGAATGCTACTTCCCCCACCATACCTCTCCCTTATTCCTCTCTCTGGAGATTCCTTATAATGTGAAGTATGCATCCGGTTTCTATTTGATTCATCGTCACTTTGAAGCTTCTTCAATCGTTTCAGCCCCTGTTTAAATTCAACACAAACAAAGACAATTAATAAGAGCACAGTTTATGAAGCCTTTTGATATATTACTAGTTAATTATATTTCACTGGAAATAACAATCTAGTTCAAAGCCTATGTACTTTTGAATCACAAACAGCAACAATTAAAATATATATAGTTATCTTTTTAAGTTTTAATACATAGTTTCTATAACTCGAGCCCTTACACCAGCAACAATTGTACTTACTGCTGTACTGGGGGCAGTGTTATGCTTGCACAAACAGAACACAAATTCACTGCATACATACATGTTACAATAATTTACCTGGTTTTCAGAATTCTTTGAAGATGCATCATCATTCGCAGTTCTCTTTTCCACTTTGACAGAAGATCTGCGCTTAACCCTAAATATCTCCGAATCAGAATCGTCACTCTGTTGATCAGCAGTAGGTCTAACTTCTGATCCATGAAGACTGCTTTGCTGTGTGCTCAAGCATTCACCACGAGATAAAGATAAAGAGGACTCATGCATGCCATTTGATACTTCGCTGGAGAACTTAGACTCAAGATTCCCCATCGCAGAGTCAGACTTGGCTTTTGATATCTAAGGGACATAAATGGACAAAAATAACAAAGAAAACAAAATCAGTCAAGATAAAATTCCATTGACCTAATGTGATTATTAACCATTTGAGAAGAGCAACTTTTGGAGATAGAAGAGCTGGATCTTACATTGTTAGTTTCTGAAGAGTGTTCAATTAACTCTTCAGAAGAACAGAGGGTAGATGTTGAAGTCCCTGAGCCTTCAGGTCGAGGATTTTGAGCCTTACATGTGACTGCAGTCTGATTGAGATCATGCGATTGATCATGAAATGTTGCCGAAGAAACAGTATTGCAGTCAAAATGTATCTCACAATAAGGAGTGTATCCATCCTCTAAAACAGTCGGAAACATATTTGATGATTGATATGAATACAAATCATCTCCAGTTTTTGCTTGCCGCTTAATCTCCTCAATAATTTCATCTTCCTTCTCAAAGATCTTTGCCGCAGCTTCCATTGTTGATATATCCTCCCTCAAAAACAGGGTATAATTTCTTCCGCAGGTGTCAAGTGATTTAATATCTGGATAAGCCACAAGAATCAGATGATATCAAAAAACAACACAGGGTCAGCAAATGACATGGAAAAAAATAGAGATTAGACGAAAATTCATACCATGACGAAGGCACACAGGATGCATGTGACAACTGCAGTTTACAAAAGCTACATAGCAGTCGCGTTTGCACAAACTGCAGAGGATAGTTCCATGGGTGTTTGGCAAAAGTCCAGTACATACCCCTGACTTCATCAAAGACCATCGAGCATGATGCTGAAGCCGCATCAGTTTGACAAAAGAAAGTTTAATGCAATGGTAAGAAACCAAGTCTGCAGAGGAAAAGTCTAAATCTTCCAGCTCTAGGCTTGTATACAGAATCATAGCTTCTTTGCAAACAAGTTCTTCATGGGGAAGCAAAGGCACCCTGTTAAGAAGCGCATAGCGCCGGCTAGCCACAGATCCCATTGGGAACCAATCACCAATTGCAAAGTTCACAGCCTCACCACAATTGAAACCTATAGATATATCAAAGATGATGTATAATTTCAGATGTTGTGATTAATAACACCCCCCCTTCCAGCTTGAAATAAAGGGCATATATCAAAGTTTTAACTAACTTCACAACAAATAACTCCACCCCTGCACAGCAACTAAAGATAAAAATATATATATATCTTACCATGACTGAATCCAGCATGATATGCTCTAGGGAAGGTTACAACAAACTCCCCAGGTTTTTGCACTGCCTTGTACACGGGGACACCATGTTCTAGCAATATATTTGGTGGAAACAAAGTTGTTTTTCCCAAAAGTACATCAAAAGCTCCATCCTCTCCATCAGTTGATAAAATATCACGAGTATACACTTGTTCCCTGACCACCTTTTCAAATTCTAAAGCTGCTTGACCGGGTATTCCATACCAAGTTTTCGATGCTCCACAATGATGGTAATTAATACTGTAAGAACATTTTAAAAATATAGATCACAAGTAGTTCATTAACGTATTTGCCAAAAAGATGAAATAAATATCCTACAGAATGCACAATTCAGAAAGAGTATCATGCATGACCTACCTGTACAAGTAATGATCTTCCACATGCCATGCAAACATGCTAAATAACATTCCAATGTAAAGCATGGGATCAGTAACCCCCTGAAATTAAAATAAAAAAAAAACATAACAAGTCAGCGAGCATAAAGTATGAAAAATATATACTTAAAGAAATATTTTACTAGGTATTTACCGGAATAGCATTTCCCAAAAGGCGTAAGATAGATTTGGGCAGCCTCGAAACATTCTGAAAGCACAAACAGATATATAAGTAACAATTTGAACAGATATATATATATTATACAAGGAAAACACAACCAGATAAAAATGTAATGAATATTATACACACAGTGCTCTTATTATTCAACTAATCATTTGTTAAACTTTTGCCAAAACCTAATTCACATAATTAATTAAGAAGCTTAGCAGCTGAGAAATAGAAAAATAAAATTTACAATCATGTTTCTAAAAAAAAAAAAGATAATAACATCTCTTATGAGTAACACATATCTATACTAAAAGCCTCTTAAACAACTAAGCCCCGTGTAAGAAAATAACTGGCACAATATATTTATCCCATTTTCAAAGCACCAAATTTCCTTGAATAGTTGAACCCTGCCAAACATGCAATCTAAACTGATATTGTTGAGCTATTGGAGTGTTACCCAACCATGGAAAAGGGACATACTTCCTAACATTTTTGTGCTTCTACAATCTGAAATGATCATTCCCCAAATTAATACATACACCATCACAAGAAAACTATACTAATCCTTACAATCTAGTGAATTTAACTTTTCCTGTTTTATTTCCTCGAGATGCTAAATTAATAAATTTTAAAATTGTCTTGATCAGAATAAGGTATAAAAAATGATAAAAGTGAAAGCAAAATAACACCTTTAAGTTCCATTTGCTATTTCCGAGTGGGTCACTGCGAGATGATGAGAAGGCACTACCATCAACATCACAAGCATATTCAACCGTTTCTGTCTTTCCACAAGCAATTTCATGCCAAAATTCTTTTTCCATGTATGTTGCAGGAAGACAACTGGCACTACAGTATCTACGAGCAAAAACCTTGTTCGCCATTTTCTCGAAATCACGAAATGTATAGTTTCTGAAATGTAACACTCATACGTTAAACCAGATAGAAGATGTGAAAACTATATTTTGATTACAGTAAAAACACTCACCTTCCACTCATGAAAAACGTCACTCTGTCATCACTATCCCACTCGGCTAAACGAAGTGGTTGTACTCTAGTTGTGAACTTGAATCCTGCTTTCTCCCTCATCAATACAGCCCCAGCAGGAACAGAAGCACTCAGAGGTGAAACAATCTTGCATATACCTGCATATCCAAGTAGGATCACAAGTCAAACAATGTGCAGGAATTTAAATGGCGTTACTATACGATTACTTCAAGGTATCCAGGTCAAAGATTAAAATTTGTACAGATAGGCACTATTTTAGATTTCCAAAGAAGAATTACCTTCGGAAAACTAGTATACATGCATAGCTGCTGAAATGAAAAAAAAATAAAAACCCTTCATTAAAAATGAAAGCCTTGTTGGCATGAACTAAAAATATAGTCAATGAAGCCATTTTGCAAAATAACAAGATGCCCCTCATTCACAATCTCTAGTTTAGCCCCAAAACTTAACTCATTCATTGGATTCTTCCAGTTTTCAACTTCATTCTAAATATAGTGTCAATGGTTTGTCACAAAATTCAGCTAAATAGGCTATAAAACAGGGTAGAGTGCAATTTTAATCATAAAATTAATTTTGCAGAGAAATATTCATTGAAAAGTCGAAAAGGTTATATAACCCTTGGTCCGAAAAGATTGAACAAAAACTTGGGAGAAGTGAATAAAATTAAAATGCACCATTAAGGTAGAAACAAGGACTTAATTCAATTGAATAACCAGGAATAAGTGTACTTTATGAGACCCTTACCTCTACAAAAAGTAATAATATAAAACACTGAGCAACTTAGGTGAAAAAAATCTCAATTTCTACAAATCCAGTAAAAATAAAGATTCACAAGCAGGTCAAGGCATGTATTGTACTGTCTAAAAGAACTAAGTCAGCATAGACGTAAGGTACACACAGCAAAAATTTTAACAAAGAGCATTCTGATATTAATTAGTTTTTTTTTTTTTTTTGTCTGCCTTCTTTGTGGATATGGCTCATGTTTTATATTTACATTGAACAACCTAACTGAAAAAGTTCCCTAAGTCAGCATCAAATGAAGACATTTGCTACTTAGATAAGATTCACTACCATATCTTGAAGCTTCTGGAGCAATTTTTTGTAAGTACACCAAAGGATCCTCAAACTCCTCTTTTGTTGGAAGATACACAGGGCATTCTGGGATTTTCTCCGTCCATTCTAGATCATTTGTTTCGAATTTATCAACTTTTCTCTTGATAAATGCATCCTTGCCACTTGGGGTACCATTTGGTAGAACAAAGGATTCAGCATTACCCTGTAGTCTAACACCACAGGATGCGGAAGCCTTTAATGCATCTCCTCCGCTTCGACTCATCATGCCGGTAACATTTAAAGACTCATTGACAGTTTCAGATTTCATTCGCTGTAGCCTTTTCCGCTTCAAAAACTCCAACCCATGTCTATCCTCTTTAGACAAGCAGACCCTTCCTTCCACCTGTCAAAAGGGAAGCCAAAATTATACATCTACACTTAGTACAGATATAAAGCAGATAGTGACATGCATGAATTAGAACAGATATGAGAGAGAAAGATAGAACAATAGCCTAAACATGTTGATAATTATAACCACCATCCACAAACAAGAAATCTTTTGACCAGTTGACTTGTCAGCATCATGACTTTATAAATACCTGTCAGGATCTTACACTAGAAAGATTGACCAGCACACAAAAAACTTACAAACTTTGCACTTAAATTCATTAGAACACTAACATAAGGTGCTGTTTGCTGAATACTTTAAATGCTCGTACACACACTAGATAACTCAGATGAAGAGCTGCTACATATATACACAAGTTTAAGCAAACATAAAACATGAAGTCGTGCATTTCAACCAAAACTTGCAGAGCAATACAAAAGAAAAAAAAAATGATAATTATGTACCAAAATTTGTTGCATAGCAAGATGTTCTAGCTTGTTCTCCAGATTTACTGGAACCAATATGCCAGAGAAGTTAAAGCATCATAGAGCTAAAAGAATAAAACAAAATTAAAGAGTACCGAAAATAGTACACATAAACTTTAGAAGTTTACCAACCAGAAATATGCGCAGGATAAATTCAGATTTAGAAAATTATAGCATTTTGCTATACGTTAGCTTTTTCCAGCAATTAAAATGAAATCTAGCGAACAAAAGTACAGTATCCCCTTCCCTATTTATATAACATAACAGTCAACATACGACTAATCAACTAATCATTCATCCACATAATCCAGCCCATAGGTGAGTGCTTACTGGACCCATCCTGAATGTGGAGTCAAATGACTCAACAAATCATTAAATCTCTGATCCCTAGGCATATAATTCCAAAAATTATAAGCAAAATTTGACCCAGCTGCATATCTGACCGAATCGCACGGTACAGTAATTATTCAACTCAAACTCTCAATTCAATCCAGAGAAATTCAATGCATGTTCATAACTACTAATATTTAACAAATACACCCAGTCATAATGTTACAGGCGGAGAAAACGATAAAACAAAGTTCAATGATGTCTTGATCGTCTCTTGCATGCAACAGGTTCAGCTATCGCAAATTGCAAGACTAAAATATAATATATGTATAGCTGATAATAAATTTAGATTTCTAGGATATATTTAACAAATTTTTCCCCTGTAGGCATCAATAAAGGAAAAACAAAATCAGCTTCATGAAGAAGCATTTAAATAACAGAAAATACAACCAAAAACAGAATTTCGACGAATCAAAAGGACTTCCCATATATAGAAAAATAAAATCCAAAGATGGAAATTAAACCAAAAAAATGATTAGGCCGTCGTATATGAGAACAATGCTTCAAGATCTGAGGAATAAGAGCCTCAAAGGAAAAAAAATTAAAAACAACTTTAAAAAGTAAAAGCACATACACACAAATTGATAGCTAAGGAAATTTGCAAAAATATAGAAACACAAATAGCTTACCATTTCATTCCGCAGTCGCGCTCTATAAGCCTCCGTTTGATTTGTTTTAGCCTGAAAATTGAGTCTAGAAATCAGAAATCAGAAATCCAAACCCTAGATCATGATCCTCTCCATCAAAAATTCATAACATAGAACCATAGAGCCCACATTCCCCCAAAGCGCGCCAAACACGAAGAAACCGAGCCAAACACAGAGATCCGAACCGTTCCTCGTTAAGTGAAAGGAATGGAGGAAAAACAAATCGCAGAATCTCAACAATGGAACAGAACGGACTATTTACTTACAATACACAGAGGCAGTTGCCGGGAAAATCAGCTGTTTGACGGCGAGGGGAGGCTGTATTCCGGTGGAAGGAAGAGAGAGAAAAAGGAGGGAACGACAGGGATGGAGAGAGAAAAAAAGGAATAGTAGATGAGAGAGAGAAGAAAGGAATGGCTTAGAAAACCGAAAAAGAGCTAAAAGAGGATAATTTATAGTTTTATATTGCCAAAATAGTTGCTTTTTATTTGTAAAACAAAAATAAAATATTTATATTTATTTCATGAAATAAATACAGAGAGAGAGAGAAGAATTTTGAAGGAAAGTGGTGGTTGTTAGGTGGTTCAACCAAACGCCTGCCGGCCAAAACGCGTTTTTTTCGGTGTTCACTAAGATCGCGTTTCGCTGCTTTTAGAAGCCTTCCGTTTTTTCCTCTGACCATTTTAGCCCCGTTATACTAATTTACACAAGCAATTGTCAACGGTTGAAAATGTAATAACATACTATTTCTTTTACTAAAGGGTTAATTTCATATAAGTGCCATGTGGTTTCACTTTTTTGCAAATAGATTCTTGTGCTTTGTTTTTTAGCAAATAAAGGATTGTACTTTTCTCTGTTTGCGGAATTGAGGAAGAGACACAAACGGAGTCAGAATCGATGATGTGTCCAATGGCAGTTTTGCCATTTTAAAAAATTGGTATATATTAACCTTTCAAATTTATATACCGATTTTTTAAAATGGCAAAATTGCCCTTGGACACGCCATCGATTCTGACTCCATTTGTGTCGTTTCCTCAATTCCTCAAACAGAGAAAAGTACAATCCTTTATTTCAGTCTTGATCACATGCACCTTAATGAGCATGTAGAATTTGCTCATTCACCGTTAGATCTAGGCTTATTAGAATCCCAAGGTGGAGATTCAAAGCATCATGAGGCTTAAATTTAATAAGCCTATATCTAACGATGAATGAACAAATTCACTTGCTCATTAAGGTGCATGTGAAAATTCCTGTTCTTTATTTGCTCAAAAACAAAACACAAGAACCTATTTATAAAAAAATGAAACCACAAGGCATTTATATGAACCCTTTACTAAACTGAAATCAATACTACAGCCGTAACAAAAATAATGTTTTCCTTTTTTTTATAGATTAAGAATTAAATATTTATTTAGTTCAAATGTCTTTGATGTAAAACACTTGAATTATAAACTTAAGAATTTAATCTTAAGTCAAAATATTTAATTTAAATTTTAAATTAGTCATTTAACGTTTTAGCATTTATTATCTTCAAAATTTAACATTCAGCATTTATTTTTTCAACAGTTAATTTCTAATTTTATCTAAATCACTTAGGTTGTGTTTGTTAGTGGGGTTTCAAAAATGACAAGGAAAGAGAATATTTCATTTCTTTTGTTAGTAGTATTTGTTTTATTAATTCAATTATTTCTTTTCTATTTCTCTTCCCCTCTCACTAATTTGAACATCTACTTTTTCTTATAAAATTATATTCTAGTCTATATTTTGTTTTTAATTTTTATTTTAGTTCATATATTTATTTACTTTTACTTTTTTAATCCTTTGATTAATTTCACTTTTAATTCTTATACTTATATATTATTTATTTATTTATTATCAAAAAATATTTTTGACTAATTTTTACTTTTTTTATTTTTATTTTGATCTTTATATTTATTTATATTTTTATTCTTAGACTAATCTTACTTTTGATTTTTATACTTATTTGCTTTTACTTTTTTATCCTAAAAAATAATGACAAATATTTTTCTTTTATCATATTATTCAGTTTTGGTATTTATTTTTAATTATTTTAAAATAGAATATTTATATATTTTCTTTGATTTATTTTATTTCAGTTTCATCATTTTTTTTTATTTTAATGGTTGAATAAATTGATTTTCATTCGTGATTTATAAAGTCGGCTCATCGATTAATCATATATCAATTAACTTATTATTTCAATCGATTGATCATTAATAATTTTTAAAAGAAAATACATATCATTATTTACTATAAAATTAATATATAGTTATTTAAATATTAGATTAGAATATTAAGACTTATCAATTAAAAAATATTTAAAAATAAAATTTGAAGTTTTTAAATTCTTTTAACTAAAAAAAATTAATATAAATATATATTAAAACTGTGATAATATATTAAGCTGAATGATTAAAAACACCAGAACCAGCTACAATTCTCATAAATTAAGGGGTTGGGTCCCAGACAGACGGGCTAGGCCAAATAAAAGCTGTTTTGGCTAGCGTATCTACCACATGATTAGCATATCGTTGAACATGAGATAAGGACGGAATATTACAATCTAATGCAAGTCGACGACAACTAGCTATCACATGCCCAATCTCAGACATATCCGACTCTGTACTGTAAAAGCAATCAAGAAGGCCTTTAGCATCGGTTTCAACGAGGACTCGACTGGCATTCTGTTCTTTTATCCACCTCAACACTTCCTTGAGACACATTGCTTCCGCTAGCAGTACCGACCATGCTTCCGAGTACGTCCTTGTCCAGCACGACAACACTTACCCCTTTCATCCCGTAACAATTAATATAAAATATTTAGAAAACTATATATTTATTATTTATATTACTTATATAGGTATACATATAATTGATGCTTATTTTTTTTGGTTTTGATTGTTCATCACCTTTTGAAGTGAAAAATTATAATCTACTCTATCAATTTCGATTAATTCATTTTTCGCTTTATTTTAAGCTTCTAAAATTAAAAAAAAAAAAATTCAATCAGATTTGTACAATTCTACTTAACATTTCATTCATATGTTTCGTTTCATTTCATTCAATATTTATATTATATGAATTTTAATTAGGTGAAAAAGAGTAGTGTAAAAAAAATTATATTGTAAAATGATTAAATCGAGGCTATACCTCCAGTGTAGATGTTTGAAATCGAAAATTCACTCAGATTTTTTTTCCAATTAGTCCTTTTATACGTTTTTTTTTGCTCCTATACGATTTTTAACCGCTTAAGCGATGATAATAAAAAAATATTTTTTATTAGGATTTTTTTTTGCTCTATTATAATTCAATTTTGAGTTGCTTCAATAATATTTTTTGTTGAAATATTGATATTTATATATTTTTAAAATATATGATATAAATATACGTATTTTTTTCTATTAAATAATTTTCTATTATTATTTTTAGATAATAGAATACATATTTTAATTGAATTTATATAATAATTATTGATTTTTTTTTTATGAAAATGTCTACATCTTCATTAGATACGAAAAGAACAAGTACAACAAGAAACGAAAAAGGTAAAAAACCTTACAAAATCCACAATAGGACGAAAACGACTATAAAGAGCAATAAAATCCATAAAAGGTAGAAAACATACAGAAAAACAATAACATATATACTTCAATAAAATCCTAATCCGTAGAAAAGCAACCGCAATCGAAACTTCATCATTTAGGCATTTCCGAACATTCGGATCTGAATCCTTTCGTTTGTTGCAACCACGCAGATATATTGATCCACGTATAAAATAAATCATTTTCGTTCTTGCTAAATCCGAAAAATGTATAAATAGCAAAATAATAGAGAGTAGATACAATTCAAACGGATAAAGAGATCTAACAAAATATATAAACACAGATTAAAAAAATATATAAAAAAAACAATACATTAAACCTAACCCGACTAGAGGAGGAAGAATGAACTTTCTTCTTCCTCCTTAAGATAGATCCACAAAAGAGAAGGCTTGAAGACTCCCACAAAATAGTAAGAGAAAAACAAAGAAGAACGGAAGGAGACTGTTTTTGTTTGAGAGAGAGAGAGAGAGAGCAGATATTGCTCTTCCGTTTCAGAGAGTAATTACTCCTTATCAAACCGGCTTTTCCCGCAAATAAATGGGAATTTATAATAACTATTGATGAATAAACAAGAAAAAATAGAAAATAGAAATTTGATTTCCCGATTAATTTCCAATTAATCTTTGAATGTCTTGTCTGTCTAACTAGCATTTAACGTTTTTTACAATCTTTAAATCTACTTTAAAGCAGTGATTTTAAAATTGCTTTTACATCAATTTATTAAAAAAATTGCATACTTTTAAGTTTCAAAAGTAAAAATATAAAAAGGATGATTGGTAGGTAGGTTGAATTTAATTACTAGTTTAATACATGAATTTATTTATAAAAAAATGTAAGGGTAGTTTAGCCATCATGAATAAAATAAATAAAAACTTAATCCAATAATTCTCCCATTCAAAAAGTAATGATTTATTTTGTGGATTACTAATCCCAGCCATGAATTCTCATCCCTAGCCCCATGAAAAGACCAAACTACCATTTACCCAAAATTGAAAAAACACAAAACCTCTGAAATACCCTACACACTCTTTGATCAAATCCGGACTAATTTGTGAACCAAAACATGGAGTGTAACAACAACCGTAAAGGGAAAGCGAAAATAATAAGATTTACCGTTTTTGTTTTTTGATTTAAGCTTAAAAATTGAATCTGTGGGTGATTTTTTAAAAACGCCGGAATCGCAGTCGGGCGTATGAACATCACGCCCGACCTACGGTTCCGGCGTATGAATATCACGCCCGACCTGTGGTTCGGGCGTGAGGCTATCACGCCCGACCTATGGTTCGGACGTAAGGCTATCACGCCCGACCTATGGTTCGAGCGTGATGTTCATACGCCCGAGGGGTTTTAATTAATTTTTTGTAATTTTTAGTTTGTTTAATTTAGTTTAACTAAATTTTTATGTTGTAAATTTTAGTTGTTGTAAATTTTATTTTGTTTAATTTAGTTTAAATAAATCTTTATTTTGTTAATTTTAGTTAAATTTTTATTTTGTTAATTCAGGTATTTACGGGTTAAATTCAATAGCGGACTAATTTTTTTACGGGTTTAATTCAACAGCGGACTAATTTTTTTTACGTAACAGGTATCTACGGATTTAATTCAATAGCGGACTAGCTATTTTTTTTGCTCTCCAGACACGCGGGCGTGTGCCTATCACGCCTCACCTTGTGGTCGGGCGTGATAGCCCCACGTCTCACCGTGTGGTCGGGCGTGTAGCGATCACGTCCGACCACACGGTGAGGCGTGGGGCTATCACGTCCGACCACAAGGTGAGGCGTGATAGGCACACGCCCGCGTGTCGAAAAAGTAAAAAAAATAGCTTTTTCCTCCCCAAAACCCATGAAAGGGTATTTTCGTCCTTTCACGGGGCTAGGGGTGGGAATTTGGGGCTGGGTTTAACAACACCATTTATTTATATTTTTATTTAAAAACCCATATAAGGAAGGAGTAATGGGATGGGACGGCGTTAAGTAAATAAACGTCTAGGTAAGAGACGAGAAATTGGCAAGCAACAAAATAAAAAAACATAATATAATAGTAATGATCACGTGTATCAAGGAACAGTTTATTGTGTGTAAAAGGAGTAAATCAAACCATACACAATAAAATCCAGGACGAGATTTGAAATCATAGCCTACTGTACTTTTTTTTCTGGAAACAGCCGACTATGCACAGTATCATTTTCACCTACCTTCTTCCTAAGTTCCAATTAGTTAGACTACTTTTAATGAGATGACACTTCTAACCATGCGGAAAAAGGCTGGGTTAGAGGATGGAAGCAAGGGTAGTTTGGTAACAGAGTAGGAAGCGTGAGGAGAGGTGATTCCATGAAACGACGTAAAGTTGAAACGTGTTGAGAAGTGTCCACGTGGAATGGATCAGATGGGCAATCGTTTTTATTTTAACAAAGAATAGGAATGGGTGGTGGTGGTGACAGAACGGATTTAGCTGGCGGTTACACCAAGTTTCACGGATCCGTATCCAGCCGGTCCCAACAATTCGGTTTCCTTTTGGTCCCTCACGAGATCTATAGGGTATTTGTTTCTCCCTCATTATACCTTTTGTTTCTACTTTCATTTCAAATACTAGTTCATCTATAAGTTTTTTTTTTTATAACTGTATTAGTGACGCATTAAATATCTTAGATGTAATTGATGTTTGAAATGTCTAATGTCATAGTTAAATAACAGTTAAACCAATATTTTTAATTTTTTTGGTAATGTATGACTAAAATTATCTTGCTTGAAAACGTTAGCATTAAATTTAGATTATTTCGTACGTTAGAGTTAAAAATGCACTTCAAAGAAAATGTTAGTATATAGGTACTCCATATTACTCTAGTACGTATTTCACTACTTGCTCAAATTCACATCCTCCTCCGTATCGAATTCATGCCCAAGACATTAGGCCTCTCATGTACCCAACACCGGGTGTAATACTTGGGAGCGACAAATCCGACCTCCCAAGTACCAGGTTGTCTATTGGTATCAAAATGGTCTTGGTAAAGACTGAATGAACTACCATAATTGAGAATGTAACAGACTAATTGTGGCTCATATACCTACACTAAAAAAAACATACTTTGTAGCTATCAGTAAGGAAAACTCCATTGAAAAATAATCTCATGTTTAAGTTTTGGAATCCGAATGTAATCTCCTTTCCCACTAGGATGCAAAAGAGATACTTAGCCTTGTTTCCCATGCCAACCATAATGGTATGGGAAGTTGTGCAAATGACGCTCTCGACTCCACCTTGTCATGAGGTCATCATAAAAATGAAGCTTGTAAAAGCACTAGAATCTTTTGGGCTTAAAATTCTTGTAATTTCGCTCAAGAGTTGTTCGTCTACTTCACGAGTAGGAGGGATGTAGGATGTTCTCGCATTAGTAAGAGTATCATTGGAAGATGGGGGAATGATGAAGACATTGTTTTCCACCGCACTGATAACAATTTCAACCACCTCGAAATCCATACCGACGAACTCATAATGATTTTTGAGGTTCATACTCATCACACTACACGTTGGTGAAAAATATCACCAAATGATCCAGTAGTATTCTTCGAAGATTTGCTTCAACTCTTATCAAGCGTTCCTACACAATAGAGAATAAACAGTAGTGAATAGTATTATGTAATGGGTAAGAGATGTCTTAGGAAGGAGTAAGAACCCTTCATTATCATTAAATTGTACTTCAAATATTCAAATATTGGCATTCATTGTCATTGAATTATTTATTTGATGGATTTCAAATTTGAGCCTAGCAAGCTTGTAATGAGTAGCAGTTTTACCTCCTATTTTATTTCATTACTTTCCTTTTTAATACATTTAATTTCATAAGCTGGTTTTTGAAACTTTGTGAAACACTTTTATTTGTTTGAGATTTCAATGAGGTATAACCAATGTTAAACGAAAAGGAATGTGAAGAAATAAAATTGTTTAATATGAGATTGCTCACTCTCTCAAGAGAAAAATCATGTATAAAGTCTGTAATGAGACTTCCAATTTGGCTATGGTTTTGTATTTATTTAGTCGTCTTAGATTATTATTAATGTTTGTATTATGTTTTTAAGTTTATAATTTATTTATACATAAATTCCTCTATACTTTAAATGATAAGGGCAGCAAGTTGATTAAAAATGCTAAAACGAATAATTAAGAGAAATCAAGTAAAAAATGTTCATGAGAGTATTGAAGATTTTTATAAAGATATATATCCGAGAAACAATATTCAAAATCGACAGTCGAGACACGCCGAAGGATGCGGGTGATTGGAGGGCAACAAGGAGATATCGGAACCCAATAATAAAGCACAAAGTGACCATTTTTCAGTCTTGGGTCGCCGACCGAGGCTCTGATTGCTAATCAAGACCCATGATTATGACCAGAGACTTGTGAGGTTGTCAATCTCATTTTATGGTCGAAGACCTCATTCACTATTGGGTATTACTACGCCCAACTCTTCTTCTCAAAGTCTTATGACTTTTCTATGAAAATGTGAATATAATCCTTGTGGGTCTCACTCTTTTATAGTTTCTTTCTAAATTCTATAAGTTTCCTCCTCGTCACACCTTATGTCGTTCAGGATCGGGTGTGACAATAGAGCATTGAAAATACATATTATAGCCTTTTCCATGGTCCTATAATTCTCCTCCCAAGCAATTACTCCCCATGGAAACTCATAAAAAAAGCTTAGGAAAGTCAACGAGGCCGGGGATATTGTTATCGACCGAATGAGATGGATCGATAGTGAAGAAGATGTGATGTATAACATACAATATTTCCATGAATACTACATCATTCGTCGTGCCAAATTGTGTTAACAAAAGCTTCATATATTTGTTTATACGTTAAACTTCGACTTCCTCCAAAGTACATGTCTCTCAATCTGTTCTTCTTCTTTAAACGATTCATTCTTTGGAAAATTGGCTTCATATTACCAAAACTCAATCTGGTGATAAGTGTGAACTTCCAATCTCCAAATTTGAGTTCAAATCTTTTGGCATTGAACCATATCTTTTTATGTTTTGGTTTTGGTGGGGTACTCTCCCTAGTTATTACACCATGTCATAAAGTAGATAATGTGCACAATTCTATATCCACCAAATGCCCGAAATAAGTCATCTTAAACAATTCCATTTGATTTTTTGATAATTTACTCTCCATTTTCTTCACTACCTCGAAGTTAGCCATTATCGCGATTGATGCCTTTTATTCAAGCTGAAGGGATACTTGAATCTTTGGATGCCTTTCAGATTATCATCAAGAGGTACTCCTCTCTTTCTCTTATTGGAATCCTTCTTAGAAGAATCCTTGGCTGAGACTTTCACATTATAAAAAAACTTTAGCATTTAGTGTAAGGGAAACAAGAAAACAAAACTAGTTCACGGTTAATAATGCCTTTCGCAGTTAACCCAAATGTGGAACCAAACAAGCTTATTGTCTTCCGCAACTGAAGCAACTGCGAAGACAATTGTCTTTGCAGTTCCAACAATCCCTTTGCAGTGTATGGGACTGTGAAGGTACCCCTCCACTCAATTGTTTTCACAGTCATGAAAAACCTTTCATAGCAGAAGTAACTGTGGAGGAAATTCAAATGACTGGTATGAATTTCCTCCACCGCGGAAGGTTTTTCATGAATGCGAAACTAGTGAGCTATTGAAATAAGAGGATTTCTAACACATTCAATAACGCAAATACATCTCAAATAAGTTTTTAATGCATAAACATGCTACTAAACATAACTCTAACCCTAATAAGGTCTTAAATCATACGAAAAGCCAAACCTTAAACCCTAACAAACCCTAAACATGTTTCGATTTTGTGTTATTATATGTAAGGAGATTGAAACTTACATTCTTTCTGACTTTTGCTATTGAATTTGATGAAAAAATCCATCGAAAATCACATTAGTTATTCGCAACAAATAGCGCACAAAATATCGCTCTGCAGCTCTCTTGTACACAATAAGTTGGTGGTTTGAACAAAATAAGGGTATTTTAGAAAAATTAAGCATGAAAGTGTCTAATTTAGTAAATTATGTTGTAATGGATCTAAAAGTATAAATTAGTATTTCAATTGGGCCAATTTTATAATTAATCCCTCTATATATTACAATAAATAAACGAAACTGTAATATAAAGAAATATCAAATTTGACAATGTTTCTTGCTGAAGTGAAGTTATAATTTTTAACTTAAAGTTAAATGGATATTAAAAATTACTACTATCTGTATTTATATGTAAATGTACAAAAATATTAGTGCAGTTGAATTTATATTCTGAATTGAAGATAATTTAAAAAACAAAAAAAAAGGAAATTGGTGCTTTTTACTTTTGACGGAAAAGGAAAATGTTGATTAAAAAATTTATATAAAATAGTAACGGTGGATATATTTGATAGGTTTATAGTTATGGGGAGGTTGGTCTAATGATTAGTAGAATTCAACAGTCAGCGAAAACGATGCTTTGAATGCGTTTTATGTTTATCTTCGGCGCCTCCCTCCGAAACCTTTAACTCTCGGCGGCGGGTCAACCTTTTACGTTTTCCGGTCTCCCATTCACACACACACGGCTCCTTCCGATGCTCCATTAATTAAATTTATTCAATTAATTTAGTCCTTACTAACTTTTAGAAATTATTATTTTTAATGAAGGGGATGAAAGCAGCAGATAGGAGCATGAGAACACCTAGAAGAAGAAAAAAAAAAAAAAAAAGCCTAATTGGATTCAATTACAAGAAAACGACTCTTAGAGCAACTTTACTGGTTATAACACACAAATTTAATAAAGTTGATGATTCGTGAAACCAACTGAGCTGAATCATAAGCACGGGCCCATCCCAAACTTAAGCCCACGGTTCAAGATTAAATGGGCTCTTAATAAGGGAAAGGGCTAACCGCCCCGAAATCCCAACAAGGCACTAAACCACCCACTCAGAGAAATGGGACCACGTTTGTGACTACGTGGAGAACGTGGCACAGAAAGAGTAACCGCCCTCGGCGGTTACCTAGAAAGGCTTGTAAAAGAAGTAAGAAAGCCAAGGGAGGGGTAAGTTCACATTTTTTTCCTCAATACGATTATCGATCTACTAAATTCCACAAAACTGACTTGATCGTCGGAGAGTTTTCCCGGAGATCCTGTCTCCGGTTTTGTTTTGCAGGTAACTACGACGAGGATCATCAAATCAAATCCGGCAAGTTATCAATTGGTGCGGTGAACGTGGACCTTTTTTACCAACATCTGGTTAAAGGTACACCAAGAACATGTCAGAGCCATCACGAACAACCGGAGTTACAACCAGATCAACTAGTATGAACTCAAGAGGTCCACGGACTGTGAGTTCGCAGCCTGCGAGTACACAGCCTGTGATACCTAGCTCGACGAATCCTTCAGGACAGTTGAGTCCATTATTGGAGGTCCAAGTGCAAACTGAGATGGAGATGTCGAATAGTGAGTTTGTGCAAATGGCAGGACAGGTCTTGGCTACGAATATGAGCCAAGCGGCTGGAGATCGAATGATTAGTTTATTAACTGCAATCGCAGATCACAATACCGCTGTAGCGGCTGCCCCACAAGAACCCGTTGTCACTTCGACACAACCATCGACTATTCCTGCCGTATCTACGCTTCCGCAGTCATCTCAAGAGACGAATCGGGTGGGTCCGAGTAGTCGCATGACACCACATAGCCATCCAGGCAACTACTCGCACCAAGATCCTAATATGACGGTCCATCCGACCTGGCAAACATCCCAACCGATGTCAGGAATGCAAGGAATTTTTCCGCTACAACAAACGGAGCCCTTTGTTCACAAACATTCAGAGTTGATGACATCTGGAGCGAATGTGTCTGGGCGAGAGCACACTTAGAATTTTGATCCTATAACTGGACATCGGTTAGACCCACAACGAGAACAAGTGTCGACACAGTATGGCAGGTGGATATCACCCAGAATTCACCAGCAGCGGATGGAAGAAGTTCGGCGGGAACCCAATACTGAATTGGAAGATCAACTGCGAAACATGATGGAGCGAATGGGGTACACCCCTAGGGCGAGAGCAGTGGTGCAGAGTGATTCGCCTTTTGCCCCATCGTTGCGGGAATTTATTCCAGATCACAGAATAAAAGCACCGGCGATACCTAAATACTATGGGGATCCAAATTCAGACCCTGAGGCGCATGTCAGGAACTATAGAGAGTTAATGGATGTTGCAGGAGCAAGCGAAAGCATAATTTGTCGATTGTTCTCGACCACTTTGGGTGGAGCAGCATCCGATTGGTTCCGATCTCTACCAACCGAATCCATTCACAACTGGACTCAGTACAGTCGTGATTTCTGTGCAAAGTTCGTGGGCTGTAAAGCGGCAGATGTGACGGATAGGCAGCTGAAAGAGATCAAACAGAGAAATTATAATTCCCTAAGGGAATTTGTTGTAGCATTCAACGATATTCTAGTGCGGTTGCATAACCAAGATATCGTGAGCATTCGCAACATAATGGCGGATGGAACCACAGATTGGAGCATGCGGGAGGAAATCATCCGCAACAAGCTACGCAGAGTGGCCGAACTCATGAAGATAGCAAAGGAATTCATGGAGGTGGATGATGTTAACAGGGAACATAGAGCTCAAACCCGGCGAGAGAGAGATGCGGCTAGATCCACTTCGGACAATCGGCGCCATCAAAATCAAACCCAATCTAAGGGTAATTTTGTTCGGAAAGGCGATCGCTCCTTTCAAGGGGGGGGGATATCAAACACCATTGAACACGACTCGCCATGAGGTGTTACTTTGGATTGAAAAAAAACCCCTGAAGAAGGATGTGCAGTTTCCTGAGGCGAAAGGTCGAACCAGTTTGGGGCGATATCCTAACAAATACTGCAGGTTCCACAGATTGAACGGCCATGACACGAATGATTGCTACGAATTGAAGAGGGAGATTGAAAAGCTGATTGAGAGAGGAAAACTGAGTCAATTCTTTAGAAAAGAAACGATTGATGAAAAAGCAACACTCCCACGTGAGATAGAAGCAAGACCAGAAAAGAAGCAGAAAAAAGGAGTGATTAACGTAATAGCAAGCGGGATCTATGAGCCTCCAACGAAAAGGACTCGCCGTGAACAGTGAAAAAGCAACACGAGTAGGGGGGATGCCCTCAATTATTCATTTACGCGAATCACGGAGCCGCATGCGGATACGTTGGTGATTACGGTGGCCATTGAAGGATGGGACGTCAAGCGGGTCCTTATTGATACATGCAGTTCTTACAATATTATTACTCGAACTGCATTCAACCAGTTGGGAATTAACGACGAGCGAGTAGAACATACGTTCATGGATGTAACTGGTTTTGGAGGCCAATCATCTCAAACAAGTGGACAGGTGGTGTTGGAGACAGAAATGGGCGATAAGAATCTAAAATGGAGAGGTGATCTAGAATTCGCAATTGTTGATCTCCCATTGGCCTATAATATAATTCTGGGGCGTCCGTTCCTGTCGGAAACGGAGTCGCTCATTTCAATGAAGCATTTGACATTGCATTTGCCAACACACCAAGGGCGAGTCATTGTTGAGGGTAATCAACTTATATCTCAACAAGCTTATACATTGTCACTTAAAACAAAGCCAGATGAAGAAGATAAAGTTGATGAGAAGTTGCCGGCTGAAGCGTTAGGAGAAATAGGACTATTCGCCATTTTAAATGACAAGAAAGTAAGGATAGCGGCAGGACTTCCAGAGGAAACGAAGAAAGCCATTACCGAGGTGTTGATCCAATGCGAGTCGGCATTCGCCGCTCCTGATGAAGTGCTGAAGGGGATAAGTCCAGAAATAGCAACACGTCATTTGAATGTGGACAAAAGTGCAACCCCAGTGCGACAGAAAAAGAGAGGACATGCTCCAGAACGACAGAAGGCGATTGAAAAAGCAGTGGCGGATTTGCTAAAATCAGATGCAATTCGAGAGGTCACTTATCCAGAATGGCTAGCCAATGTGGTGCTAGTCAAAAAGCCGAATGGAACGTACAGAATGTGCGTAGACTTCAAAGATTTGAATAAAGCTTGTCCGAAGGATATGTATCCGTTACCTAACATTGATATATTGGTAGATGGGACTGCGGGATTTGAAGCTTTATCATTCACCGATGTGAAATCCAGTTACCACCAAATACCAATGGAGAAGGCAGATGAGATCAAGACGTCATTCATAACTCATCAGGCAACTTATTGCTTCAAGGTGATGCCCTTTGGACTGAAAAATGCGGGAGCAACCTATCAACGGATGATGAATAAAATATTTTCAGACAAATCAGGCGAGAACTTCTCGATCTATGTAGATGATATGATCATTAAAAGCAAGAAGATGCAAGACCACCCGCAGGATATTAAAGAAATCCTGGAAGTACTGATCAAATATGGCCTCAAATTGAACCCGGAGAAATGCACGTTTGGAGCGAGAGCAGGGAAGTTCCTGGGTTTCATTGTTAGTGGCAAAGGAGTTGAGGCGAATCCTGAGAAGGTTAAAGCAGTGATTGAGATGAAGACGCTAAGGAGCATAAGAGAAGTACAGAGACTCAATGGGCGGTTGGTGGCATTAGGGCGATTCATATCATGCTCAGCTAGGAGATGTCTACCTTTCTACAATGCCATCAAAAAATCTAAGTCCTTTGAATGGACACCAGATTGTCAAGAAGCATTCGAGGGGATAAAGCGATTACTATGTTATCCGCCCTTAATGAGCAGGCCAGAGGATGGAGAAGATTTATTTCTTTATGTATCCGTCACCAGCACGGTGATATGCACTGTAATGGTGCGGGAAGAAGAAGGGCAACAATATCCGGTGTACTACGTGAGTAAAGTCTTAAAGGATGCAGAACTTCGATATTCGAGGTTAGATAAAATGGCCCTTGCGGTGATAACCATGGCGGCTAGGTTGAAGCCATACTTCCAGGCGCATACTATCATTGTGAGAACTGGAATTCCAATGCGAAAGGTACTGCAGAAACCTGACGCATCCGGGCGATTGATGGAATGGTCAATTCGCTTGGGAGAGTTCGATATTCGTTACGAAGGAAGACCAGCTCTGAAAAGTCAAGTACTTGCCGATTTCGTGAATGAGTTCACGTGGGATGAAGACGAATGTCCAAAAGCACAAAAAGAAGAATGGAGTATGTTCACAGATGGGGCATTATCCACAGATGGAGCTGGACTGGGAGTCGTCATCAAGGGTCCGGATGTTATTCGCCTGTACTATGCGGCAAAGTTAACATTCAAAACTACCAACAATGTCGCGGAATATGAAGCAATGATATGCGGATTGAAGTTGCTTAATGAACTTATGCCAGAAAGAGTGGTAATCTACAGCGACTCTAAACTCATGATAAATCAGATCACAAAAAATTATCTGGTGAAACAGGAAGATCTGGTCAAATACCATCAGGTTGTCGGTAGATTGACGCAGGAGTTAACACATAAAGGAATCGTCTGGGAGATGGTGCATGTTCCAAGAGGCCAGAACACAAAGGCTGATGAGTTGGCAAAAGCAGCGGCGAGTAGAGACCCATGGAGTCAAAAAGCATGTAATTTGGAAATAAGGTCGTCACCAGCATTCGAAGCCAATCAGATTATTGTCATCGAAGAGCTAGAAGATGATGAAGATTGGCGGATGCCCATCCGCCAATATCTGGAACACGGAGATTTGCCGGTTGATAAAATTTTAGCTAGAAAGCTAATCGGGCAGTCAGCGAGATACTCAATTCGGGATGGGACTTTATACAGGAAGTCATATACATGTCCATGGTTAAAATGTATTAGCCGCAACGAAGGAGATTACGTGCTGAGAGAACTCCATGAAGGAAATTGTGGCGCGCATGAAGCATCCGCGGCGTTGGCAAGAAAAGTCAAGTTGATGGGATATTATTGGCCGAAGGTGGTGGAAGATTCCCAGAAAATGGTAGCGGAATGTCACAGCTGTCAAATCCATGCTAATGAAAAGCATGTCCCAGGAGCCGAACAAGTAACTATAATGACGGCGTGGCCTTTCGTAACATGGGGGATTGATATAGTGGGGCCATTCCCAGAAACAACAAGGAAGAGGAAGTACTTGGTAGTCGCAGTTGACCACTTCAGCAAATGGGTAGAAGCAGAGGTAGTAACCGCTCAAACACCTGAGCGAATGATCGAGTTCTTACGAGAGAACATTATCATGCGGTTTGGAATCCCACAAACGCTTATAACCGACAACGGTACCCAGTTCAACTGTGTCAAATTTAAAGCATATTGCGAAAGCATGGGGATCAAGAATCATTTTTCCTCCGTAAATCATCCCCAATCGAATGGTATGACAGAGGTTACCAACAGGGCCATGATTCAGGGAATCAAGAAGCGACTAGGTGATAAGAAAACAGGTTGGGCGGATGAGATACCTCATATGATATGGGCATACAGAACTTCTGTAAAGGCAGCAACAGGCGAAACACCTTTCTCGCTGGTTTATGGAGCCGAAGCAATCCTACCTGTTGAAATCCATTCGCCTACAGATCGGGTAATTTATTACTGCGACACCCAAAATCCTATCAACATTAGAGATGCATTGGATTCTATTGAAGAACGAAGAAAAAAAGCTTACATGCGAATGGCAGTATATCGCAATAGAATCAAGAAGTATCATGACAGAAGGGTGCGAAAGGTGATAATCAATGAGAGCGACTTGGTCTTGAAAAAAGCAGATAAAATACAGTCCAGAGAAGGCAAAGGAAAATTAGGCGTCAACTGGATCGGACCTTACAGGGTATCCAAGAAGTTGGGACCATCAACTTTTGAAATAGAAGAAATGAGCGGCAAAAAGCTCCCGCGCACCTGGAATCTAGAGAATCTACGCCTATATAAACAGGCCGAGTAGTTCAGGGAAATGACGAGTACTCTTTTTCCTTTTATGAGTTTTTTCCCACTGGGTTTTCTGATAAAAGGTTTTAATGAGGCTTTGATCCCACACAGTTTATGTACCCATGTAACAAGAAGTCTTTTTTCTTTATCAATAAAGATGTTCATTGGTTACAATTATTCAGTATGCTACGGCTGAATGCAGGTCCTTTTCAAACTGATAATACAAACACATAAGTGTGTTGCCTACAAAAGAAAGGCGGATGCATGATTACACATCATTCGTAAAACCTTATGGTTAACCTTAAACACATAAATGTGTTGCCTACAAAAGAAAGGCGGATGCATGATTACGCATCATTCGCAAAACCTTATGGTTAACCTTATGATTATTTGAAAAATTATAAGGCATAAAATTAAGCGAATAAATGAGTACTCAAAAAATTGCAAAAAGGGTCTGGCCACCCTAACGAAAACAAAACTAACTACGAAAAATTACAAGTATGAAGTCGGCAAAAGGCAAGGGTCGCATACGAAAATAACCGGCATTAAAGCGACGAAGAATAAAACAGCAATTGCACATATATAAAAAGCGGCGGCAAAGTCGCTCGGTTGATATATATACTGGCAGTTTGTTACATACAACAGTTCGGATATAAATAAAATTATACTACAGTTTCTTCTCCTTCGCCTCTATTGCCCCCTTCGCCTTCAGCGGCTCCTTCATCTTCTCCAGTGGGGTGATCTGCTTCAAGCGAATCCCCAACAATCAGATCAGTAACCGCATCAGAGCGAGGTACCTCTTGTTCAACGTGAGAAACATCTTGTGGTGCCCCTTCTTCTACGTTCTGATTTGGGATCTCACGGCTAATTGGAGAGTCATGAAAACTCTGCCAATCTAGGAGAAGTACCTCATCCATATCAGCATCCTCGGCCTCCAACTTGTCCCATTTTTCAGCTAAATCCTTTTCAGGAATGGGAACCTTGGGGCGATTAAGTACACGATCTGGATGTCCATGCTCATAAGCCGCATGAATCCGCTCTCCATACCAATAGATGCGAGCACCATCTTCAGTCGTGATCTCCTCGGCCCTCCTCTTTTGCATCTCCAAAGCTTCCTTGGATGAATTCAGATCATCAATGGCCTTCTGAAGCTCATCGGACTTAGCCTGGAGGGATTTGAGAGCTTCCTCCTTCTCGTTGATGGCCTTCTGACAAGCACCTTCAAGGACCTTTACTTTGCCTTGGACATCATCAAAAAGCGACTTCTGAGTCGCCAATTCAGTGCCAAGGCTTTCCATCTCTCTAGCTCGTTCAGCATCCCTGCAGAGGGCACCCTCCGCGAAATTGATAATCTGCATATAGGACGATACGTGAATAAAAAGAGCGAATGGAGACATGCATTTGAGGGATGGAACATGAGTAGAAAGCAATATACCTCTATAGCACGCTTCTCAATCCCCTCCATGGCAGTTGGAAGCGGCACTTGTTCGCGCACGCGAGAAGCAGAGGGGAGTCGCCCAAGGACATTGCATATGGAAGAAACAATGTCCTTACAGGAAAAGCTCACGGCTTTACCAAAGGTCCTAGTCCACCACCCGCTAATGTCAGGAATTGGCTGCGAATACATAAGGAGAGGGATCAGGAGAACAGCAAATAACTGATAAAGGAAAATAAACAACACAAAAAGAGTGAGTAAATCATGATACCTCGTGAAATGGAGTACTGCCCTTTTCTTTGGATGGGGTGGATATGGGTGTACCACCAACAATCAAGGATACGGAGGTATTTTTCTTCCTGGGGCGAGAAGACTCTGTATCCGCATTACTCTTCCGCTTCCTATTTAAGGGAAGGTCCTCAGAAGCAGAAGCAGGGCCTTATAAAACGGAAGCAATTGTGGGGGAAGCCGCCTCAACAGAAGGAGTCGCCCCCACAGGAGAATTCGCCCCTGCAACAGAAGTTGTTCCCGCCAATCGCCTCTTCCTCCTCGCCAAGGCTTTCGCTTCCCGATCTGCAGCGAGTTGGGATAAAGGGTCACCCCTGCAAAGGGTTAAGAGAAATCATCAACTAGGAAATAAGCTAATAGTACCTTGTACGAAAACGCGATAAGGGATATAAACAACGCGATCTTCCTCGCGGTAGGCAATCGCTACTCGGCTCCTTAGCATATGGAATGCCTGATCATATGTCCATACAAAAGGAGGAGTACTCTTCAAGAATTTTACAATAGCGGATTCTTCCTTGCTTGGATAACCAAAGTTCAAACTCTTTACATTAGGTCGGCCCCAGCAACGAAGAAAGTTCGGATTCCCTTCATGGAACTTAATGAAGAAATAAGACCTGTCCCACTCGCGGATTTTGTTCGACTTCTCATCAAAGCCGTAGTAACCGCTCTGTCGGATGAAAGTAAAATACTCCCCCGAACTTTTGAAATGATGAAGCTTGGAGAAAATCTTGAGCGAGAAGGGAACCTCCAGACAATCCGCCAAAAACTTGTCCAGAGTCAAGTCGGCCCATCCATTGGGGTGTAGTTGCCCGGGTGCGATTCCATAACCTCCAAGGATGGAAGCAATCTCATCTGCCAACGGATACGTGAAACCGCAGATAATTTGAGCGACAAAAATGGTAAAATACCCCTTCGGGAAGTCGCCGGGTCCTCTATTTTCCCCGGGAATGCTTGTTTCCAGGCCTTGAAGCCAAGGATACTGCTCCCGCAAGTCGTCAATCGTCTCGCGACAAACTAGGCTTCCTGACCTATCCTTCTTCAGTAATAAACGGGGAGTGGGGACAGGTGGTGGGATCAACTTCTTGGGGTCGAAACCTAGGCCCTCATCAGTCATATTCGCCAGATGGAGAAAATCGGCAGGATGAGAATCGGACCTAGGAGAGCTAGTTGAAGCTTCATCAACCATCTCATCAACCTAGGCCCTTACTAACTTTTAGAAATTATTATTTTTAATGAAGGGGATGAAAGCAGCAGATAGAAGCATAAGAACACCTAGAAGAAAAAAAAAGCCTAATTGGATTCAATTACAAGAAAACGACTCTTAGAGCAACTTTACTGGTTATAACACACAAATTTAATAAAGTTGATGATTCGTGAAACCAACTGAGCTGAATCATAAGCACGGGCCCATCCCAAACTTAAGCCCACGGTTCAAGATTAAATGGGCTCCTAATAAGGGAAAGGGCTAACCGCCCCGAAATCCCAACAAGGCACTAAACCACCCACTCAGAGAAATGGGACCACGTTTGTGACTACGTGGAGAACGTGGCACAGAAAGAGTAACCGCCCTCGGCGGTTACCTAGAAAGGCTTATAAAAGAAGTAAGAAAGCCAAGGGAGGGGTAAGTTCACATTTTTTTCCTCAATACGATTATCGATCTACTAAATTCCACAAAACTGACTTGATCGTCGGAGAGTTTTTCCGGAGATCCTGTCTCCGGTTTTGTTTTGCAGGTAACTACGACGAGGATCATCAAATCAAATCCGGCAAGTTATCAAAAGTGGTTACACATCAGCCTAAAAAATATTGATAAAAAACACCCGCTATACTACTTGTTACTTTCAGAGTCCTCTCTGTTACTTCAAGATGACATGATGACATAATATAGTATACAAAAAATTAAAAATATCAATATACAAAAAATTAAAAAGGTTTTATAAATAACAAAAAGTAACCGTTTAAAATGTAATAAAAAAAACAATTAAACCCGCAGAAATTTAATATTGGCAGGTAATGGGACCCAATTTATATGTTACTACTGTTAGTAACTTACTCTGTTTTACAACACTAAAATGACAAGAGGTATAGTGGTTGGGTGTTACAAGCTTGTTTATGTAACAAGCTTGTAACAACCACTAATGCTGCTCTTATGCTACCTACACAAGAGTTTGATTCTCGTTATATAAGTCATCTTGTTAACTCCTCCATAACCTTGAAGCTTTCCTTAGTCCTGAGCTGGAGATTAAGGTTGTAATCGAGACGAGTCGAACCGAGGTTTGACCTATTCATGTTTGCCATTCTCGAGCTCGGTTCGAGCTTAATATTCTTTTTGAGCTCGATTCATTGAGAAAATTATTTGATTATGAACTGTTCGTGAGCAACTCATTTATTTGTTTACGAGTTTTGCTCACGAGTGGTTCGTTATTTTTGCTCGTAGACCTTACTCGTGAATAACTCAATAATTATGTTCATAAGGTACGTAGTTTTGAAACCTATTAAGCTCAAGTTTCATATAAAACTACGTAGTTTTACATTTTCCCCTTTATAAAAATGTTATTACAGTAGAACCTCTATATAGGAATACTCTATATTAGAATAACCTCCCAATTGTTATACAAAAGTTTGGTCCCAAGTGCTGAGAGTCTTTGTTATACCAACCTCTATATAGGAATAACCTCCCAATTGTTATACAAATAGTCCGGTCCCAAGTGTATTCCTATATAGAGGTTTTACCGTATTAAAATAATAATCGAACTGGACTTGTTCACGAATCTGTTCATAAACTGTATAATTGAGTTTGTTCATGAGCTTACTCATGAACTTATAGCCGACCTTGCTTGCAAGCATTCGACCGTACATAAGCTTAACTCGTTTACGAATCGAGCCAAAATTGTGCTCAGACTTTGTTTCTATTCTTGTTCACCAAGTTTAATTCCTAAATTATAATTTTGCCCCCCTTTTACATATTGTTGTTGTCTCAAATTGAGAAGGTTTTGGATTTATTGTTCTTATGAGCCAAGTTTGACTAGATCCGACCTGGAAGTTGACCCGACCCGTTTCCGAATTGACTTGAACTGAAATGGTTTGGACCCAATTTGTAATGGCCCTCGATCTAATAAAAATAACACGCCTTTAAATGAAAGTCACTTAAAAGAACGGATATCCTCGGATCAGATGTGGGTCTTGGCCTATTTTCCAGAGATACCGAGTTGCCTTCGAGTTTAAAGTGAGGAACAAGAACCTCTGACATTAAAGTGTGAGTCTTATTTAAGCTTAATAGTTCTATAATTATATATATATAAAGCCGGATTAATAATACGTAATAATCAACTTGTAAATTATGTAAAAGGACGTAAATAATTAGGAGAATAAGAAAAATAACAAGAGTTAGAATAATTAATATATGTAATAAAATAGGGACATAATAATATTCATATATGAGTAGAAATAACATATTGACATCCTGGTTGTATATACAGATAGACTGAGTCAAAATATTTCAGAATGTAATTAATTAACTTTGGAAAATATAACGTTTAGATGAATCTTATTTTAAGTAAAGTCATACGGATTAAAATAAAAAGTGAACAATTCCTTTGGACAAAAATGGAGATCTACCCCCCCCCCCCCCCCCCCCCCCCCGCATTATATAGTTGTGGTGAGGTACTAGATGCGAGCCTGTCTGTGAGAGATAAGCCTTTTGATTTTGTTGCTTTTATGTCTCAAAGATTGTGGATACAGACTAGCTGCAGGATTTTGATTTAAACATGTGTTGTGCGCGTGCATATAGTGAAAACATATGCTTTTAGTGGCATATTTCTGGACACATGTCTCTTATATGCCTGGAGCAATAATGGTTCTGCAGGCATACTGACTCTTTATTAAATGTATGTGCAATAAAGAGAGTAACGATTGGCCTTCCGTGATCAGTTATAAATAGATCCTCTTAACTGATTTTGCTCGCTTTCTTCACATTCTTTCAAATCTTTGAATTTTTCTGTTCCATTTTTTTTTTGGAACTTTGTCCTTCATTTTCTGAAAGTGGTGCAACTTACATTTCCCGATGGAATTTGAGAGTTGTTTTCTCAATTTTCTCTGAAAGTATAGTTGAAGGTGGTTCTGAGGTAACTTTATGTCGCCTTCTTCTCTATTTTGTTTTCTTTTTTAAAATCAACAACTTGATGTTTTTATTTTTGAATAGTATTAGTTAAAAGTTAAATTTCATATAAAATAATAATTTTATTCAACATTATGAAATATTAAAATAATTTATGATAAATGAAAATTTGTCATTTGTCTAAAATTTTAACTTTGACTAATATAATTTTAGATAGAAGAATTGAAGTAGAATGAAATAGAATAGATATTAAAAAAATAAAATATAATAGAATATAATAAGTATTCCTATGTATTTGGTTGGTGGAATGAAATAAGATGAAATAACTAATTTTGTAGTTCAAAATTAGAGGTGTCAAAATGGTTAAAAAGATTGACCCAAACCTATTTAATAATTGGGTTGACCCAACTCAACCCATTTAATAAATGGGTTGAGATAACCCTTTTATATATGGGTTGAAATGATCCAACCCATTTATTAAATAGGTTATATGGGTTGACCCATATAACCCAATTAACTAAATCTAATTAAAAATTGAATAAAAATAAGAAAAAAAATGTAAAAACATAAAAATGAAAAAACATGAAAAATGTAAAAAGCGTAAATATAATAGGAAAAAATATGAAACGGGTTACATGGATCGACTCATGTAAAATATAATATCTGATTGTTTCTTCATATAGTTAAAATTCAACTTGACCAATTTAAATTCAACTAAGTACAAAAAGAACTAGCGTCTTCATTTAATGTCACTTCGTTGGAATCTAGTTGAAACACATAGCGTCTTCATTTAACGTCACTATAGAGATCATTTATCAATTCAAATCTATAATAATAATTAGATTCAAACACATCCTAAATAAAAATAGTTGCTGTGTTGACAATAAAATAGTTATTCTCCATGAAATTCAAAACTCTTCGGCTATTGTTAATAGTTAGTTTTGATGATAATTTCTTTGACAAAAGAGAAAGCTAAAAGTACAAGAACAATTTTGACTTAAATTTGTATCATTGAAGTGGCTATATCAGTTGAATTCTCTTTAACTTGAATTTGTATCAAATTAATGTGGGAGTAATCCAACATAGAGTTACTCCCATTATCAAATTTAGCATAATTGGAATTTAACTTAACCAAAACGTAAGGCATCAAATTTAGCATAAATATAAACCTAACGACATTATATCAATTCTAAGACAAATATGATTGCATAACAGAACATTTTTCAGAAATTTTAATTCCCAGAAAAAAAAAGAGATTTAGAGTATCTGACCAGTAGGCTCCGTTCTGGCCTCCTTTGAAGCTAAGCCGATATTCTTCTCCAGTAAGCCGGAACAGCGAATCCGATCATCTCCAGTGGAGCAGCGACTCTGATGCAGCGGCGGAATACCTAGACAAGAGAGAGAATCGGCGGAATAAGCAGGAAGCCGCGGAAGCAGCGGAGAACGTGGAATCAAGCGGCGGAAGCGGAGAACGTGGAATGAATCGGCGGAATCAAGCAGGAATCGGCCATGGTTTTTGGGAGTGCAGGGCTGCGTATTCGCCTTGCGTATTCGCGTGCTTTGTTTTAAGAATGAATACTGAATTAATGGGTTAATGGGTTGACCCTCTAAAAAACCTACCCAACCTTTTTATTATATGGGTTAAATAGATCAACCCATTTATAACCCGATTCATAAAAGGGTCAACCCTTACCTATTAAATGATTGGATAAAATGGTTAATAAATGAGTTATGACCTATTTTGACACCTCTATTCAAAATATAATTTTACCCTTAAGTGTACTTTCTTATTTATTTTACAATTTAATTATTACCATCAAATAATTAAATATTTAATATATATTATTTAAGGAAAAACATGAAAATCATAAAAACGAAAAAAATACGAAAATGATTAAAACGCGAAAAATAGTAAAAACATGAAAAATGCAGAAAATGTGAAAACGCGATATGGATTTTAATTATAACCATAAGTCTTTCACGTTTTTTAAAATTTTCGCATTTTTACTATTTTTCACGTTTCAAATTTTTGCATTCTTTTTCCGTTTTCATATTTTTACCATTTCACGATTTTACCATTTTTATGTATTTAACATTTTCGTGTTTTTTTCGTTTTCACAATTTTTTTTATGTTTTTTCGTATTTTTACCGTTTTTGTGTATTTTTCACGTTTTTCTATTTTTACCGTCTTTCACAATTTCCGTTTCCCCATTTTTTATATTTTTCACAATTTTCATATTTTTTTCGTTTTTCACATTTTTCCATTTTTCTCGTGAAATGTGGAACAACGGATCAATAGATACGAGAAGAGTAATTTTAGAATCGAAGAAAATATTTAATTATAAAATAACTATTCTTACATTAAATCAAAGAATCCCTATTCCGTCAATTATGAATTACACATTCCATACAATAACTATTCCATAACAAAAATAATCAAATAGTGGAATAATAAATAACTATTTTATTTGTCTTGGATAGTTAATTTAAAAAAAAAAAAGTTACACACATTGTAATATATTTTTGAAATAAAATGACTAACATATATAGAAACTTCGGGAGATAAAGTATTTACATTTTTTTTAATTAGATTTTGGATTAATTTTTTGACTTATGGTGACGATTATATATGTATGTATAGAAGGAAATGAAATTAGCACATGGAATGCTTATTTATTGGTGGTTGTAAGAACTCGGTTTGGTTGACTTGGTAATTATATTGGTTTATCAACCACAAGTTTAGATCAACACTATCATCGCTTCATAACGGGGCTATATCCTATGGCTAATATTAAATATTCCAAGTCAAATTATAATTACAATAGATTTTATTATAGTCAATTGCAACCAGTATTAGGTTTATTAAAATATGTAAAAAAAATGGATATATTTTGATAATACTATTTTATTCATAGAAAATAGAAAAAATAGTATATATTTTTACAATCTAGAAATACATCCAATCAAGTATTCTTTTATTTTGTAGGGTTTAACAGGCGTGAGAACTTTGGAGACCTTAGCGGTCTTCTCACTAGATGAAAATTTAGTGATAGGAGAGGACGAGCTTCGTAGCATAAAAATTAGAGGAGAGATTGAAACCTTTGCTATAGGAAAGGTCGAATGCTCCGGATTGCCAAGAATATAAAAGATGACGTGAAAGAAGAGATCATAGAGCTTTTAAAAAGGGAACAAGATGAGTTCTCCTGGAACATGGATGATATAGAAGGGATAGATCCGGCCACGATCACCCATAAACTCAACATCAATCCCAAAGCCAAGCCGGTTCACTAGAAAAAGAGGAATCATGCATTGAATAACGTGAGCGTTGATAAAGAATCCGAGAAATGAATTATCCGGAGTGGTTGGACAATGTATTATTGGTGAAGAAGACTAACATATATTACCGGATGTGTGCACATTTCACCGAATTGAATAATGCCTGTTTGAGAGATAAGTACCCTATATCGAACATAGACCAACTTGTGGACTCTACTGTTGGGCACAAGGTATACTCTTACTTTGACACCAGATCCAAATATCACCAGATCCCTATAGATCCAGATGATGAGGAAAATACCTCTTTCACTACACATAAGGCTGCTTATTGTTACAAAAGGATGAATTTCAATTCAAAGAATGTGGGAACCATTTACTTGAGACTTATGAACCATATTTTCAAAGGGCAAATTAGGGAACAATTAGAAGTCTCTTTTGACAACATGATTGTTAAGAGCAAAACAGATCCAACCATGCAAGAGACATTTAGAAAATCTTTAACACATAAAGAAACATCTGCTAAAGAATAACCCAAAAAAGTGTTTGTACGGTGTAGATTCTAAAAAGTTTCTCAGAGGGAAATCAAGGAGAATCCCGAGAAAGTCTAGGCAATGCTAAATATGACTACCTTATATGCATGAAGGAAGTGCAAATGCTTAATGGTATGATAAATGGCAATGCTCTAGGAAGATTTGTCTTTTGCTCCATGAAAATATGCCTACCTTTTTACAAAGGGCATCAAGAATAGCAAAGAATACAAATGGTACAAGGAGTGTCAAAAGGTTTCGAAGAGATCAAAACCTTCATTGCATCGCCACCTCTAATTAGCTGCCCAAAAAAGGGGGGAACTCTATAATTTTACTTGGAAGCTACTTATTAAACGGTATGCTTAGTGTTGGTAAGGGAAGTAGACAACTAACAACATCGGGTCTATTACACCAATAAAGCGATGAAGAATGCGGAGTGACACCCGAAGATATAAAAGCTTGCTCTAGCAACCCTTACAACCTTGATCTAGTTGCATCCATACTTTCAAGAACACACCATAGTGTTCAGAACTGCTTTCCCATTACGAAAGGTTTGTAGAATGGGAAATCAAATTGGTAGAATTTGACATCAGGTATAAACATTGAATAGTGATCAAGAGTCAAGTTTTAGCTAACTTTGTAGTTGAGTTTGCATAGAAAGATACCTGCAAGCCAAATCGAGCTGAAGGTTGGGAGATGCTCATAGATGGAGCATCCTCCTCAGAAGGAGAGGGTATTGGAGTTTAGGTATGGGGTTCGATTGATATACGCTTAGCCTACACGATCAATATGGAGTTCCCCACTGTAAAAAATGCAGCCGAATATAAAGACATGATCTAGGAATAAATACTATCGAGGAAATAGTCACGAAGAGGGTGAACATTTTCAGTAATTCTCGATCGAGTGTAAATTAGATAAACAAAAACCATTAGACAAAATAAGCATCCATGATTTGATACCTAGAAGAGGTAAAAATGCTTATTCGCAAACTAGAGGGAAAAGGCATCATATGGGAAGTTGTGAATATTGCAAGTGAACAAAATGCAAAGGCAGTTAGAGTAGCTAAAGCTGAAGCTAGCGTTGATGGGTGAAAATTCCTGACTGGCCTTTATGAAATCTAGAGTGTTCCTATAATAGAGGTTTAGGAAGTGTTACTAGCTTAATAAGAGGAGGATGACTGGAGAATCCCCATCTAAGAATACTAATAAATAAAACCTTGCCTAAGAACATGGTAAAGGCTAGTCAGATAGTATGACAGACATCTAGATACTCCATCTTGGCCGAACATATATATATATATATATGAGATCATTTAGCCATCCATGGTTTAAATGCATCTCCTCTAGAGCTAGAAAGTATGTGTTGAAAGAGATTCACTAAGGAATACGTGGGTCACATGAAGGCACTCATTATTGATTCGAAAAGCAAGGTTGGTCGGATACTACTGGATAAACATGGATAATGATGCTAAAGAGCTAGTATGGTAGTGCCACAACTGCAAGGTCCATGCTTATATATCTCACGTGCCCACAACATATCAGGAAACCATCTATATTAGATGTCTACTTGGGGGATAGACTTGGTAGGCCCGCTACCTTTGGAAACATGGGAGTATAAATTCTTGATAGTGGTATTAGCTCACTTCACTAAATGGGTGGAGGCTGAACTTATGCCAAAGATAACTATTGAAAGGGTAATTGAATTTGTGGGGAACAATATAATCACTAGATGCAACATACCAAATACCATAGTGACTAATAGCGAGACACAATCTAATTGCTAGAATTTTAAAAGTTACTACCAATGCCTGAACGTCACTAATCGGTTCTCTTTAGTATCACACCATTGGAAAAATGGCATGACCGAAGTCACCAACCTTATTATTGTGGTTGGGCTAAAAAATAGGCTGAGTGCACATAAGAAGTGATGGGTCGACAAGCTATACAATGTGTTATGGGCTTGTAGAACCACTCCCAAAACAACTATTGGAGAAACTCCATTGGCTCTTACTTACGAAGTGGAAGCGGCAATCCTAGTAAAAATTAAGGACAAAGTGATAGAGGTATGTATTATAGTGATGCATAGAACACACCGAATATACGATAATACTTGGACAATCTCGAGAGAAGTAGGGACAAGGTCTATCTGGTCATGGCAACTTATAAGCAAAGAATATCTTTATACCATGATAAAAAGGTTAAGATAGATCCCATTCTAGAATAATAGCCCCGTTATCCTAAATTAAAGCCTCGCAGTCCGAGAAAGAAAGGATACACCCTTTTCTAAACACCAGATAAACAAGTGTGCAACAACAAAGTGCACAAGTCGAGCAGTGGCTAGCTTCGCTTACGGGCTTTCTTTGCCTAAATGTTAATGCTAGTAATTTTTGAGCAGAAGGGCATAGTTCATTCGAATTTATCCTGCGAGATCACCATGGTAAATTTATAGCAGCAGCACACATAGATTTCAAGGGACTATATGATGCTCTCACATCAGAGATCATAGCAATTCAGGAGGCTTTAAGCTGGCTCAAAAACAAAAATTTATCAAAGGTCAACATTCAGTCGGATAGCTTATTGGCAGTACAAGCTATTTTATCTCCGGAGCTTGATTTTTTCTATTGGTCGGAGTTAATTGCGGATTATCAATTATTTTTAGAAGATTTAGTTGATTGCACTATTTCTTTTGTAAAACGTTCAATGAATATGGTAGCTTATGCTTTTGCTAAAGTTGTTAGTTCAAAGTCTGTTCGTGGAGAGTAGGAATGCCCACCTTCATTCCTTATCGATTTGTTGATTTTAGATTCTTAATAAATGGCTTTCTTAAAAAAACTATGAAGAACCCTATCCAGTCACTAAAGTCATAACTCTGGGTACATTCAAAATCCAAGGCATGGAAGGACGTAACCTCCCTGAACCTTCAAAAGTACTATGAGAAGATAAATATAACTATTGTATGCTTTGATATATCTTGAACTTAGAGAAATAAAAGGAAAATTCTTTCAAATACTTGCATCGTATTCTTAATCTTAGACTCGACAATAAAAGCAAAAAACCCAGGCGAGGTAGACGAACCTCTGACATTTGCTAGAAAAAGCACATATCCTAGAGAGGAATGGTCAAATCGGACTAGAACCAACTCTAAATTCATGCATGAAAAAGATCTAGATTTTATAGGATTCCAAGTTTCCAGATACAGCTCAAAGGATCCATCCAGGATCCACATCTTATAGGATGTGGAATTTCCAAGATAGAGTTCCAATATGAACCGACGTGATTCACATTGCGTGAAAACTCTCAAAATCACAACTAGAAGACAATGAATCAATATATGGAGTCTGAACCATGCGATTATAGTTGTTTGAATGAGATAGATAAAGCTGGAAGAATCACATAGAACATTTTTCCGAAAAGAAAACTTTACTCCAACATAGAAAGCACACAAGATGGGGGGTGTTCACAACATCCATAGGTTTTCTATATATAAAAAAAGACTTTCTATTTAATCAAATTACAAATACAGGAAGCATAAAGCAAAAATACACAGAGGCCGAATCTGTAAGGGAAATATAGACGGTCTGGTTGGCCGAAGGCAACCATCAAAAGTTGTGGCAGAACTCCCAACACCGGTAAACGAAAACATAGTGAAAACCTTGAAAAGAAACATGTCAGTCTTTACATGGTTCCTAAAAGATGTCACATGAGTATCATAGAAAGTCATGACACATATCCTAAATATACATCCTGACATCGAACCGATAAGATAAAAGAAGAGGAACCATGAAAATGAAAATTAGAAGGCTATTTGTTGAGCGATTTCCGTAAGTGCACGGTATACGCTTGTAGTAATAAAAGATATCGAACCCACAGGGAACGCTTTTTTTGTAAAAAATTATTTTATTCAGATTAAATTCACTTTCTTAGGTTTAATTAGAAAATCGTTATTGTTTGGTTTGAATGGAATATATTGCTGTGACTTAGAATTCAATTCTGTCAACAGTTTTGATTACAATTACAGGAACTTAAGTTTAAGAATAAGAAGAATTCAAAACTCGCTTGCATTAAGCAAGAAAGCAACTTATAACTTTGATTAGATTATGAATATATAATAACTTATCATTTAATATAATTAACGGGCTTCGAACTGCAGACGATCTTTCTACGGTCGGAACAGATCGCTACCTTAATTAAATTGGTGTTTTATGTTTGATAAGCCGAGTTGGCGATCATATCATCCATAAATCCTAATTATTTTAAGTGTTCAACAAAGTTTCATTTGAAATATATTTTGCGTGAAAGGTTTTTAATCGAAAACACCGATTTATTACTTTAAAGAATATCGCTAGATGAAACTTAAAAATAACAATAGTAGAAAATATATTGAATCGAAAAGGTAATTTATTAATGGACTTTGAATCGTCACAAGTTAACAGAGAAGAAGAAACTTGGATAACATTTTAACTAATTTTTGAGTTCCGGATTGTCAATCATTTCCTCAAACTTCGTACTCTTGTTAGACCCTGAGGCGCTTCAGCTGCCAATTCTTCTCGCTGAATCCTTGAAATAGAGATTGCTGGATCGACTACAGAATGTAAACTTGTCTTCGAATAATTCTTGAACTTAAAATAATGAAACTGTGTTTGTATCTAAACTAATGAACAACTTGTGTACAACAAGTTTGCTTTTTACAGAAATGTAAAACTAAATCTAACTCTCTAACTCTCTTCTGAATCAGAGTTTCTTCAACAAATATCCAACTATTCAACAACACTGAATTCTGGAAATGAATCCTTTATTTATAATTGCTGAAAGGTCTTGTTTGAAGTGTCATGTCCGCTGGTGAAGAGTCGTTTCTATCCGGACGAACAGATGCGTTGTTTCGAATTAAAACATGTGAAATCAGTGCAGGAAAGTTGCTATTTCTGTCGAGATTATTGAAATCTCGGTCGCGGCTTTGGATTGAGGGAGAATGTTGCACGAACGCGCGTTTTCATGCCTGAAAAACCCGTGTCGCGACCGAGATATTGGGAATATCGATCGCGACAGGGACTTTTGTGCATGTTCGTCGATCGTTTCCCAACCTCTTCGTTTTAGTCTTCTGAATTGTAAGTGCTTTTTAGCTTGTAAATGTTGTTTCTCTCTCGTTTTTGTTCCGTTTTAGCTCCTATTTGGATTTTACCAAATAATTAAGTACCTTGCACAATAGAAATAAATATAGACGTAAAAGTATTCTAAATGGATATAATTAACATGATTTTAATACAAAACTAACGTAATTATTAATGATATTTTGGGTTTATCACTATTAAGGGGGAAATCGATAAACTGATCAGTTATGGTCATATCAAGACGCGGGTCACTGATCCTCTTTTTATCTTACTGCATGCAATGATCCTTTTCTTACCATGCAAATTTCTTTTAATAAATATAAAAACAAAAGAACTAGGAAATCCCCATATTACCTATTTCCCTTGCACCAAGTAGCTAGATTAATAATAACTATAAAACATATATGTAATAACTAACTGATAGGTTTCGAAAAGAGAAAAAAAAAAAGAAGAAAAAGAAATAGAATTGGTAAATGCAGGTGGTGGGCCAATTGGTACGATCTTATCTTCATTATATGCTGAATTATTAGTGATTCTTCATTCAATTCGAGTGGTTCGCGATTGTGGTTATCGTGCTATTATCGTTGTATTCGATTCTACCTTAACCATTCAATTACTAAAAGGTGTTCGGGTATTATCAAATTGGTTGATGTTATTTTAGGTGATATCCTTGAAATGATTGAAATTTTTTAATACATCGAGTTCGTATTTGAACGTCGTCAAGCAAACACTGTGTACATGCTTTAACCATATGGACACAATCTCTTTCATATATAAAAATTTTTATAAAAAATTTTCCACTTTATATTTTTATCTTGTATACGTTTATTTCGTAATACATGATTTCCGTTTATAAAAAATAGGGTAAATAATTTATTAGTCCCCTAATTTTTACCTAACACACTGTTTAGTCCTTCTATTTTGAAAAACACATTTTAAGGTCCCTATCTTTTGTCAATATTAACCTTGTGGTCCTTTTATCTATTTTTTTAGATTTTTAACTGAAGATATCTTAGCTTTTAGGACAACCACGGTACAATACAAGTTGACTATGTTACTCGGTTATTTTATATATATCTGTTTATGTTAAAATATAACGATTACAAGTCTAAAAAAACTAAACAAATGGACCAAAGGGTTAATATTAGCAAAAGTTAAAGACTTTATAATGCGTTTTTCAAAATAAAAAAATTAAACAATGTGTTAGATAAAAACTATGGGACTAATAAATTATTTAGTCTAAAAAATATGTATATATATTTTCGAGAAAGAATACATTAGTAAAATGGTGTGTGTATATGAGAGTCACATTCTCCGTGGCTGATTCCTTACGGAATAATATTCAAAAGGGCATCAAGTCCCCACCAAACATAAGCAACAACAGAAGCAATAACCTATTAACAAGTGGATCACCATATATATATCCTTCTCAATAAATAATTAAATACTATTTATTTATTTATATATATAATATGAACAATCTCACCTACTGTTAGTATTTAATTATTTATATCCAATTATTATTGCTACACCTACACAATCCTTCAACCATCACCACTACCTTTATTTTATACATAAAATAAAAATACATATCTATTTTTCTCTATATTTTTACATAATCTTTTTTTAGTGAATTGTAAGTAAAACTAAAAATAAAAGAAATATTGTTTCACATTTACAAGTAAATAATACTATAATATTTTTTATTGTAAAATAAAATAGGCTAAATAATTACAAGGTCCTTATGTTTTTACTTAACACCATCATATTATTATTATAAGGTCTTTAAGTTTTATCTTAATCAATTCTTTAGTCCTTCCATTTGTTTTTACAAATGAAAGTCCAAAATTGGCCCTAGTTATATATATATATATATATATATATATATATATATATATATATATATAAATTATCTTTTAGTTTCAAATTTAAATTAATGAAGTTTTTGAATTACATATACACCGAAATTAATATACTTGAAAAAATATATTATTAATTTTCTTAAATTATAATAATTATTTTCTTTATTTTTTAATATAATATCTGTAAACTAACATTAATTATTATTATAAATTTTTTAAAAATCATATATTTTTTTCTTCATTCATAAAATTTATTAGAATTGTAAAAACTTTTTACAATGATAGTCTTACTCCTATTTTAATAATTTTTGAAATATTTTTCATTCATTTTTTTAGTCAATAAATTTTTACGTTATTAAATTAAAGTTCTATAATTATATAAAAATTAATAAATCAATTACTTTATATTGGAGAGATTGTAATTATGTAGGAAAAAAGAGAAAAAAATATATATAATAGGAAAAAAATACATGTTTTATTATTTTTTTTGATAGAAAATGGGACCCAAGCATAAGGACTAAGGAATTAACAAAAACAAAAACTGAGAGACTATATAATTATTTTCAAAAACACGGGAACTAAGTAGTGTATTAGGTAAAAATACAGGGACCCTATAATTATTTACCCAATAAAATATATACCTTACATAGCAACACCTTTTTTTACTAACATCATTTAATATTGGGTAAATAATTTATTAGTCCTCTAGTTTTTACCTAACACACTGTTTAGTCCTTCTATTTTGAAAAACATATTTTAAGGTCCCTATCTTTTGCCAATATTAACCATTTGGTCATTTTGTCTAGTTTTTTTAAGACTTGTAACCGTTATATTTTAGCATAAATAGACATATATAAAATAACAGAGTAACATGGTCAACTTGTATTGCATTGTGGTTGTTCTAAAAGCTAAGATATGTTCGGTTAAAAATATAAAAAAAATAGATAAAAGGACCACATGGTTAATATTGGTAAAAGATAGAGACCTTAAAATGTGTTTTTCAAAATAGAGGGGCTAAACAGTGTGTTAGGTAAAAACTAGGGAACTAATAAATTATTTATCCTTTAATATATCAGAGTCAATAATTCAACGTGAAGCTCTTAGCCTGTTGGTTGAAAGCTTACCTATGACCCTAGAGGTCATGAGTTCAAATCACATAATGTGGGGTGGGTTGAGGGTTTTCCTTTGTCTTTAATGTAATTTCCATTTGTTTAATGTAAGTGCATTGTGCGCAACTTTAAAAATAAAATAAAATAACATAACATGTCATGTTATATTAACTCGGTTTTGATCATATGGTCCTTAATGACCATGTAAAATTTGGTCATTCACTGTTAGATCCAGGCTTATTAAAATCCTATGTTAGAAAAATCATCCTAAAGCGTATATTTAATAAACCTAGATCTAACGTGATCAAATTCACAATGATTAGTACTGTTCATTGAGTTTTTTTTTCTTTATTTTTTATTTACTACGACTATAAAAACATTGTTACATATTTTGTTGACAATCATTTTTATATACATAAAATCAAATGATTGTGCTTGGTACTTTTCCCTTATATTTCTTATAATGGAAGTACATTAGTATATTAATTAATAAAGAATATTATCATGAACCAATAAAAAAAGCAATAATTAATTTAAAAAATTAAGGTTTAGTGAAGTCTTTATCAGCATTGACCAATTGTATTTGTGTCTCAAGGGCACAAACATGATATATTGTAGAATGTTGCTCTCATAATATTTTGTCATCATTTTACCAACTTAATTATCATTTGATTTTTAAGAAAAATAATCTACTTTAACTTTTCAGGATAAGTTTTATTAATGGTTCTTCAATTTAGGCTCATTCTAAATTTAATTTTTTAAATTTATGTCCTCACATAGAAATACGTAAACCAATATTTCATTAAAATACTAATGCAGTCACTGGTTCATTTACGTGCATATACGTTAATGCATCATTTACTAATTAAGGTTGATTTGAGTGGTTAAAGACATCAAGTCATTTAAACTATAGATTGATGAATTTCAGTTTACAACAACTCAAGATGTGCGCAATATTCATCCATCACAGATGGGAGGAGGCGGTTGAAGGGATTGAAAATAGTCTGCTTCTATAAGGGAGGAGTAGTGGAAGCAACCGGATAAAAATGTACTCTCAATGTTATTCCTATGTCTCTAGAACGTTTTGAGGGAGGTCGCCAAGGAGATCAACTCCGTTGGTGTTTGGATAAAATTGAAGTCATTATAAATGACAAAATCAGTGAGAATCAATTTTTGTTGAAAACAGACTGAAAGATCTGCGCCTGAATGAAGGTAAATCCATTAAAACTCACATTGACGGATTTTTTGGAATTGTTATGGATCTCCACAATTTTGCAGTAGAAATTGATGAGGATTTAGCTATTACCATTTTATACTGGTTGTCAGAGTCATATAAATCTTTTGGAGAGACTTTATTATATGGTAGGGAAAAGATTACATTTGAAGAAAAAACTAGTTTGTCACAGCATGAACTAATAGATAGCTAGTTGACAAAAAATAATAAGTCTGTGGGAAATGGTCTTATAGTTCGTGGAAGAAGTTTTGAGAAGGGCTTGGCTAGTAACAAAGGAAATGGTAGATTGGAATCTAAGTCTTAGAAGAACCTAATTTGCGATTTTTTTTTACAATAAAAGGGGCATATAAGAGTTGATTGTTTTAAGATAAATAACCAACCGTGAAAAATGATAAATGCGTTGAAAATATTGCACATGCTAGTTTTGCCGATGGGGATAATGATGGAGGCACCTTTACTGTCACTGTGGAATAATAAAAACGGTATACAAACTGTATTTAATAAATATTTACAATCCAATTGAAAACTAGACATATAAGCCCATATATATCAATAATAAATCACAACGTATCACAACAAAACATAGTAAAATTCATAGCCAATTTAATAGAAATAACGTATCTAGAACTTTTCCCGATCAATCAACTTCATCCAATGAAGTTATTCTAACACGTTGCTTATAATTAATTGCACCCTAGTTAATTCCTAGTTAAATTCCAAAAATTAGGAGAACCCTTCTCAACATTAAAATTACCAATTTTATTATCCTTAACTCCTCCAATTTTTTAATCCAATTAACAAAAATATAAATTCTAACCATTAGCATTTATATCGTTTAATGTTCGATAAAATTTGATTTTCGGGAATTGGTTAATGGGAAAAAACATGATGAGAGCGGAGCGAGATGCGTATCTCTTCGCTATTATCCAGGTATCGAATCCATAGGATTCTTACCCACAAGTATTAAACTATTTGGTTTCACAAGTTATCTAGGTAATGAATACTTTAGGTTTGGTTTGGGTAACAACTATAAACTACTCCTAAACTATATGTGAGACAATTTTTATGCGTTCAAGCCTTATGGGATCATACATATGGCATTAAGTTACAACACATAATAAACAATACTTCAGAATCTACACAAGTAATAATTTACTCTTGCAAAGACAATTATACATAAATTGACCAACTCCGTGAAGTTCTTAGATCGTGATTCCCTTTTAAGATGATTCTAATTATATAGATTCAGAAAATATGGCTCATAAGTTCCGTGACTTGTTAATTCCTACAGTTTCTAGGTTGTCAATTTCGGTAAGGCAACACCAATGTGAATCCTAATGGATTTTGGAGTTTGAGAATAAAAGTAAGGAATAAACATCAACAAGTATAATGAAACTGAAGATCCTAAATCATATATTATAATTGTGGAAAACGTTAAAAGGGAATACAAACGAATCTAGCACATAGGAAGAGTACAAACTAGTTAACAAGTTAAAAGGGAAGAAGAAATAGTCCTTAGAATCAGTGCTTTATTACACAAAAACTGAATCCCCAATTGGGTGCCAAGCACCCCTATTTGTATAAAAATCTATCTCGGGGTATAATCATAAATACACTTTTTCTTACATTTGTTCACACAAGTCAACGTACCACATCAGCAATTTGACCTCAATAAAAGACAAAATTACTGACATGGCGCGTTGACTTTGCCTTGACTGCTCAACTTTTGACTTTTATGGAGGTCAAATTATTGACGTGGCTTATTGACCGATCACAATTACTGGTTGTACACTTTAGTGGGAGATCACCAAAAGGTTGTACACTTTTATGTGCAAAATTGAAGGTTGTACACCAAACTGTGAAATAAGACAAATATTATATACCACGTATGTAATTTATCCATCCATATAGTCTTGATATTTCCACGAGGAATCTTAATTCCACGTTTTAATGGAGAAGTAATATCAATTTTGACCCGAACTCTTACATAGTTTTTCCAACTTGTCACGCTCTCTTCTTAATAGCTACAACATCACTCGATCAATTAATGATTTTCTTGATAGTTTCTACACTGTGATATGGTATAGGAAGGTCTTCCAACCGAATCTAGAAAGCACATGTATATTCAGGTTGATTTTAGACAATTGTTCCACCCCTTCCATCAATGATAATACCATAAGATGTCTATCGTAATGCCATGGTGATTCATTAAGCACGTGCTCCTTATCTTTCTCCGATTAGAATTCAACCACGAACAAACCCTTCCCGTATTCATTAACTTTGAAGCCTTTATTACTGTCACACCCGACCCTAAATGACCTCAATCGGCATCGGGCGTGAAATGGAAAGATAATAATCAATACTTAGGAGTCTCCAATTTATCCACATATCATTATATTACAATTGCAATACCAACGTTCTAACCATAATTCTGACAATAAGCATCCAACTTCCAAACCTCGCCTAATCGGGCGGTAACCTTCTCTCTCTATCATGTACTTTCTCACCTAAAAACATTAAAACATTTTAAAACGTGAGACAAAAATCTCAGTAAGAAACTATCAGCCATAAAAACCAACTTTATTTAACATAGCTACATATATACCTTTAGAAAGGGATTTAATCAAAACCTTATAAAATATACTCAAAACCAAAGTTCATAATATAGTCAAAGTAGTAAACCAAAAACCAAAAATATATAATCTTATATCGATTCTTGAGTTCAAAACCTTATAAAATATTATAATCAAATAAGTGTTTTATCAAACCAAAGCGTAATCAATCAAACGTAAAACCTTATATCAAAATCAATCATAACGTAAAACATAATCCAAATGAACTTAAAACATTGTATCCATCCTCGAGTTTCTCCCCTGAAGTATCAATCCATAACCACATATATAATCGAGACGTCTCTTAACATTGCCTATCTCATATGGTCTTACCCGACACTTCTTTGCCATACCCAATAGGTCTTTCAAACTGTGTACACAGGCCATGTCCCTCACTGAACATGGTCTTCAAATATGGAACCACCGATCCGGATAGCTCTCGATGGATATAAAATCATAAAATCATAAAATCATAACGTGCCCAAATATCCTTTCACAATCAAATTCCAAACTATTTCATAACCAAAAATCATTTAGCTACAATTAGCCATTTTATATCATAAAAATCATATTTGGACTTCAACCCAAAATAATAACCGTAATAGATTTCTCAATCCAAAACAATTCGTAAGAAATCATCAACTTCATTTTGTTTAATATAGATATATATTGAAACCAAAAACATATACGTATATCTGTAAATCAATCAAATCAAGCATTAAATCAACATAATCAAGTAAAATCCGAAATTCACATAGAAACATAATCATTAGCTTCATTTGAACCGTAATATCACAATAAAAAGCAAAATCGTGGAAAACCCCAAGTTTACAAAATACCTGTATAAACCCTGAAATATCAATTTCTGTAAATCCTTTGATTATATATATATATATATATATTTATCAAACTCAAAATATAGTTAATAGTTACTTACCTTGGCTATTAATTGAAAACCACAAACCCGTTCAATTCGTCTCTAAACTCTGTCTAAGCCATTTCCCTCCAAACATTGCCGAAACTCAAAAACTCTTCGACTAGGACTTAGATCTATATATAAGGATGCTATGTTTCTAATTTCGAGTGATTCGAATGGTCGAATATCCGTAAATCAAAAAAACGGTGAAGAAACGGTTCAGAGAAAATTGATGAAGCAGAAAATGAATATAAAAAAAAAACAAAAAACATGGATAATTCTTGCCTCTTCGTCCAAGTATCCATTTATATATATCAAATCTGGCGAATATCCAGTTTGATCCTCTATCTTTATATAATCTTTCAAAAATTATTTTAAATGTTTAATTTACACTTAAAACCATCGAATTAACTCCAAACTTATCCTATAGCACCAAATAAAAATCACACACCTAATAATGATCATATATACTAATATCAAAATATAAATTCTAGAAATTTAATCACGGACGTGACAATTACTCTTCCAGATTGACGTGAATTCCTAATCCTTTGATTTTAGATTAAGTGGTTTGGAAGATATTATACATCCCACAATCTTCCTTTTAGATGCGACAGAATCTCCTTTACTCACATTCTCTACCTCCATTATTATATCTCCATTTTAAACCTCTCTAAAAGAAACTCAAATTCCTCTTCCATCGCTCATAAAAATACTAAAAAACTAATCACAATAAGTCGAAAACCTCTGAAAAACCTAATTGAAAGATGATATTTTTTTTTTACGAAACTTGAAAGATAGTATTTATTAGTATTTTTTTAAGGTCAAATATGTAATTTTTGTTTTATCTAGAAGTCAAATATGTAATTCAACACATTAGCTAACTAAATTTATCAAGAATCTTATATAGTGCATTCAGTTGCGTTCACATGGACCCTGATGACCACGTAAATTTGGTCATTCGCCGTTAGATCTAGGCGGATTAAAATCTTAAGGTGGAGATTCAAAACATCCTAAGGCTTATATTTAATATGCCTAGATTTAACGGTGAATAACCAAATTTATATGGTCATCAGGGTCCACATGAACGCAACTGATAGTGCATTATATTCAAATTTATAATGAAAATATTAGTAATGATAGTTTGGATTAGCACGCTAAGGTTATAGTTAGTATATGTAGCAAAAAAAAAAAAAAAATATGAATTAAACCGAGTATAGTCTAATTAGTTTCTATTTAAGTAGACTATTATTAAAGAATATGGAATTCATTAATCTAAGGTCAATTACTTATGATGGTTTATTAAGTCCATGTGCTTAAGCTCAAACTTATGTTGCAATTGTATCCAATTTGGGATCCCAAAATAACATGGTAGACATTGGGGTCCACCGTAATTACTTTTTGGATAAATGGGAAAAAGAAAATTCATTTCAAATTATATCAATAAAAAGTATCCAATGTAATAACAATTAATTTTTCATGATAGAGGAAACTCAATTGATATTGTAATCGTAGGAAAATATAAGATTAATGTGAGAGGATCTTCAAAGTATCCACTCTAATGATAGGTTAGTTTTAGTGGATGACTTGATATAAGATAGAAAAAGTATCAAAGACGAAAGTTGGGGACCAACCACGCTGCTCTCATGCTAAAGTTAATAAAGATGAATGGAAAAAGAATGATGTAGAAAAAAATCAGGATTTTAGCAGAGTATGCATATGTGCTTTTAGTTGTGTAATAAACTTTCTATATATAGGATGTAAGGGCAATCCTCATAGGTTGACAATTTGTGCTCCCTAATGAAGCTCGAGGACACGTCTTAAGACATCAAAGGGGAATGCTTGTTGGCAAGGTTAGTGGGTGTTATTAGGTTAAATTGTCATCTCATGATTCCAGGCGCGGAAGTTGGGAATGATGTACGTTAAGTTCAGAACTCTCCCCTTATTGACCATGTGGTAACAAAGGTTATACCAAAAACGAGACATTCTCATTGGTTCATGTGTGGTGCGTAATTTTTTTCCTTGTTATCAGATGTTCTCCCTTTCTAGCTAGTCGAAGCCCATTAGGGCTTCGTTTGGCTCGAGGTTTACAATACTGTAATAGACTTTACTTAATTTACGGGTCCGACACTTGGCCGAAAGGTGAGATGTTTGATACATTTATTGATGTTGGATGCCACTCTAAACACCTTCATCGCATGATGATTTATTTTATTTTTAGGATAGTTGAGGGGTTCAGACACTGTATTCGAGGCGTGATGTCAACTGATAGGTCACATGATCTTTTGCAGATGCCTTTTCAAATCAATAACCATCTCCCACTAACATATTTCCACACTTTGAGAAGCGTGCTACCACTTTTTAAAGGTGGAATGAAGAGTTTTTTTAGAGATTATTGGGCGACGCTCTCGTAATGATGGCTTTTGAAAATCATTGTTCTATCTCCCAAGGTTAAACATGTAGTAAAAGGGGACACCATTTATGGGTTAACCTTCCTGCACTTCTGAGTTCTTTTTTATTCTTTGAGTTCTCAGACTTCCATCAAAGCTTGTTCAATCACTAAGTTCTTTTATCTTTGCCCTACTTGTTTTCTTTGTTGTATGAAAGGTCCGAGAAGAAAAAACTTTCGCAACCTAAAACATCCATTCCTACTGAGAGTGATTATAGTGATATCAAAGTGATGGCTCCCATACTTATGGTATGTTCATGTGCCATCTTTGTGGTATGTTCTCTACATATCATGTTTACATTTTGTTGGAAGGTTCCCATACTGTAGTTGATTTATTTAGTGCTCTCGTCCATGAACTTCCTTTTTTTTTGTCGAGTGAACATAGGCATTCATCCATTCACTTATCAAATTTAGGGGTGATCTGAAGGGGATTACCACCAGCATCCACAAACATTATAGGCTCTCGGGAAAAGCTTCCTCTTAGAGGAGGGAGGTTTGTGACTAGGGGGGTTGGACTTAAAGGGAATAATACTATCGTTTGGATCAATTATGAACATTATATAAGATCCACATTCACTGCACCAATTTTATGTGAAAGGGTCTTCAGGTAATACTTCATATGATTTCTCAGTCTGAGTGGACCGCTTGAGGTAAGACAGAAAAGGGATAAAAGGAGGGTCTAGGGACTGGCGACCCCACTCTAATGCTTTAAGTTTGCACATTTGAACTGAAGAATATAATGAGAAGAGAATTAGGATTTTAACTGAGCATGTATCTGTACATGTGAGGGTCGAAAACTCCCTATCAAAATAGTTGATGTTGTTGGTCCCTTATAACGTAACAAGAATAGTTCCAAGGGGGGATAGGAACTATTTAAAATTTTGTTCGTTTAGGCTGACTTCTTTTCTTAAGAAAAGGTTTAACATAGCAGCGCTAAGTAGTTTAAGACACAAGCTTAGTCAACTTGTGACTAAGTCTGTTTCTTGCCTTGAGTCAGGAGATATCACTTAGAGTCTATTCCTGAACTCAGCTTCTTAGTATGCTCAACTCAGCGTGAGTTCATTACTTAGTCAGTTTTATAGCAAGCAATATATAAAGGAGTTTAAGGGTTAGAAAGATGTTACTCAACAGACATATCCTGGTTCGGCCTCTCCGCCTACGTCCAGTCCCCGGAACGCGTTCCGAGCTTTTTGAATTATCTACTGAGCTCTTTAAAGGTAGAGCACGAAACCTTTTACAATAGAAGCTGAGTATACAAGAGTACCTTCCTCTATACCTCTACTCACTCCTATATCTACTGCTGAGTACTATAACCGAGTACTCAGTCTCTCCTTTCTATTCTTCTAGAAATGATAAAGTGTTTGTCCTAAACAACAATTGCTAAGACACTTTAGATGATTGAAATCACTCTAGCCTTTTACATAATAATTGGAAATTGGTGTAAGGTTTTTGCTTTGCTTTTCTCACAGAACTTCAAGTATGAATTTGGTCAGCGTTTCGACTAATTGAAGATCTGCATCGATTGAAGCAAATGAATGGCCTTTATATAGTGACACTTGAGGCACCGGTTATTTCGAAATTCAAAATAACTGTTGGGGGCAAACGGCTTCCTGTTGTTGTCACTCAGGACTGCTCAGTGTCGTTGGCCAATAGGATTCTTGCATCTTCTGTCTTCGTCAGTGCTTGGCAGCTTTTCATCCGTTAAACAGAATGTTTCGACATTTATGGCAAAGTCCACGAGACAGCTTCCTGTGCCTTCTGAACTTTACCCAAAGTAGAAATACTTTGTCTAGAAGTTGGTTCTTGTCTGCCGCTGTCCTGACTGCATTGTCGTTCCACTCAACAGCTTCATCTTGAAGTAATTGAGAGAAGGCTTCTCGATCCTTCTTCATGCTGAGTCGTCGTTTCACTTGATACGACTGCGTTTTGAAATTTTGGGCCGAACAGTCTTGATGTGTTGACTTGGGCTTGACTTCCACTTATGGGCCTTTAAGCTAATTTTCTTAATTGCTTATAAACAATAAACTCAACATTGAACAACCACATTAGTATGAATAAATCAAAGCATTTAAATTTAATGTGTTAGAATATTTTTTGTCAATTACATGAATAATTTTGTCAAATCAAAATCATGTAGAAAGGTGTTTCAACAAAGTCCCGCATTTTGATGTTGGCAAAAATATTCAGTCAAGAACTCATTGTTGAGCTCCCCCATGATAGTTGACCTTATAATCGAGTACTCCCCCGTAACGGTTGAGCTACTGACTTAGTTTTACTCTAAACATTTCAAGGTTTAATCGAGTAAGTCTAAGGTCAGTTTTCAGAAATAGGTCATCTCATGGAACATATTCTATTTAACTCAGTTTGTGCGGAAGTTTTTAGACATCAGAGAGCGCTGAGTATTTATTTGTTCAATGAGTTTTAGTTAAGAGCATATAAGAAGTGGTCAACATATTGATCAACACAGCAGACAATCATAAAGCAATGTAGACAGCTTAGCATAGTTGAAGATGCGTTTAATTATCACAAAACTTAAGGAAAGCATCACATAAGATTGGTCCATTTTGAAGAAGGATAGATGCATGTATAGTTTTGTATTCAGGGTCAGCATAACAAAAAATACATAAGGGAAAGACTACAAGTTTTAACAAGACATAATCAAGCGAAGCTATTTTTTCTTGTAGTTAATTTGGACAGCATGTTCTGTAGCTTTTCCTTTTCCCTTGAATTTCTGCTGACTTCCTGAAGCTTCTTCTGATTGTTGAGTTCTTTGGGCTTGTTCTTTCTCCCCCGTTTTGTCAGCATCTTGAGGAGGAGGAATGAAGGTGTCGGTGAGGGCAGCATGAGTTAGTCGGCCAGAGAATGCCTTAAGCTTTCGTGTGCTTTCATTTATGCCGTCAAAGACTGGAACACCATCATCCAGAATAGAACGTGGAATCCTGATAGCCAAAGCAATTAGCATACTCAGGACATATGCTTGAGACTTTCCAACCCAGTTGTAGACACCGAGTCGGAGGACCTGTGACAAAAACCTGTAACAAGACGGTTGAAGCGGTTGGTTCCGGAAGTTTTTAAAAGCAAAAATATATAATAAAGAGGGAAGAAGTTAGTGGGAGTCGCGGTCGTCAAGTGGACGGCTCGCAAGTGCTCAGCGACGTGGTGCGAGCGCCTAGCGACAGCCGACGCGTGTCCGACGACAGTTGGACGCACGCCCGGCAGCGCGGGGCGCACGCTCGACGTCCGCTGGGCGCACACGCCCGACAGTGCGGAGCGCGCGCTCGACGACCGATGGGCGCGCGCGCCCGATAGCGCGGGACGCACGCCCGGCGGCCGCTGGGCGAGTGCGCCCAGCGACGTTGGGCGGACGCCCAACGCTCGTTGGGCGAACGCCCAACGTCAGTTGGGCGCGCGCCCAACCGAGGTTGGGCGTCCGCCCAACCAACTTTGGGCGACGCCCAATTTTATTTGGGCGTCGCCCATATTTTTCCGGGACCCGTGCCTATTTAAGGCACGGATCCCCATGCAATCAGGGGGAGGATTTTTTGGGAGACCTTCTCACTCTAAGACATTTTTTAGAGAGAGAAAGTTATTTTTTTGGGAAAAAACATTTTTTTTCCTAAAAATTCCGAATTTCCTAAAAGTTAAAATTTTACCAAAAATACAAAAAACACCGGAAAAGCACGATTCGTAGAATCAACCGACGTCGACTGTCAGATACCGATCTTGAGGTATTATCCGAGGATTAGACTCATTTTATTTTATTTAATTTATTTCTTTTATTTATTTATTTTTATGTTATAATTTTGTTTATTTAGTTATTTATTTATTTATCACGTTTTATTTAATTTTTTCATATTTATTTAATTTTCGTCTCGTATTAGATAAACGTTCGGTTTTGTTTTAAAATAAAAACCTCGTTTTAATATCCCAATACGAACCGTGATCCGATTCAAAGATAGTTCGGGTATTAAAAACGTTGTAATTATAAGTTTTAAAAATATTTCAAAATAACGTTTTAAAATAAAAACGTCGTTTTAAGAACTTCCGTTATAGACTATGATCCATTTTTGGTAGTTCGGAAGTCCAAAACGATAGAATAGATCTAATCTAAAGCTTTTGAATAAATCTGGAAAGTTATAGACTGTTTCTGTAATTCTACATTTTCTGTCACTAATAGCTGTTTACCGACGGACTTTCCGTCGGTAAAGCTGCTGGAACCTTAAATACCCATTTTTCGAGTCTTTTTCTTATCTTTTTGACATTTCTTTTTAAGTATATCTCTATTTAATTATGTAAAATACTTGATAAATATATTTTTGGTTTATATAATTATTATCTACATATTATATGTCTATTTATGTTATGTTAGAAAATTAATTTATATTGATTTGGTTTTGTAAATTATATAAATATATATGTATAGTTTTTGTGACTTTTGGGATGATTAATTGGTATTTGGGTCATGATGTAAATATTGTTTTTGAATCAAAGGTTATTTTCTTATTTGTGAATTTACCTCATCATTTTTACATGTTTTGATTATAATATATCATACTTAGTGTTATTTTCATTATTATACATATACTTAGCTATACTATAGGGTATTCTTTGTTTGGTTTTCAAAGTTATATGAATATCATTATTCTTATCTAAAAATATATATATGTATATATGTACATATTCTTCCTTATTCTTTTGGCATTTGGGGACATGGTTTTAAATTGGTTTTCAATTGAGGAATTTTGGTTTAGTTGGTTTATTGTTGTAATTATGATAATGTTAAAGGTTAATTGAGTGAAAAAGGGGAAAAGTAAAATCACAAAAAGAGAGTTAATTTGCTTATTTAAATTTAAAGTTTTCTAGATATTCCTAAAGTGTAAATAACGTTTTCTTGAAATTTCTAAACCATTTCTTAAAACATCACGTTTTAAAACCTTAATTCGTTCCAACGACGGATTAAGCGAACCTTATAATTAAAATTGCTTTTAATTGTAAATAATAGAGTTTTTGAATTGTTTTCCTAACTAAATGGTTTTTGAACAAAATAAATTGACTTGTATGCTTAATCACGTTTTCTTATTAAGGCTTTTATCTCAACATTTTCAAAACGCTCGAGTCGTTCCAACAGCGATTCGAGTGAACGTCATTAAACGGGGTTTTGAAACGTACCTAAATCGTTCCAACAGCGATTAAGGTACGAACCATGTAAATAAACTCATTTTTGGGGAGTGAGCTTAGTTTAGAGTTAGTGTGTAATACGAAGCATAAAATCACATTGTAAACAAATCAATTCTTTCTTCTCCCCCTCTCTCTCCTATGTATTTTGAACTGATGTAAATGGGTGATTCTTTACAAAAATGGCTTTCAATAATATATGCTCAAAACGGTTTTCAAAACGAGAAACAAAAGGTTTCAAATGAATTTTAAACTTAAAGAAATATGCGATTAGTCTGTTATCGCCTAACACGCTGAGTAGGAGGCCGGTGGTTCATAACCGGGCGATGTCGGGGTGCCTAGTAGCCTTTCTCCGGAAAGGAGCTAGCCTTCTCGGCTCGTACCTAAGTTTCCCGAACCCTCACCGGTCTCCCGCAAGGGATCGGTGTTCATTTTCCCATTCATGGGTGGCGACTCTTCCATACTCCGAGCTCCGGTCCTGCCGAGCAGCTTGATTCCACGATTGGTTACTTTCGGCGCCAATCACCGCTTACGTCGCCATGAGGTGTCCACCCCCCGGTCCGTCCGGGAGATTGGGCCGCGGCACCTCGTCTAACAAGTGGCGACTCTGCTGGGGAAACGAGAAATTTGATTCCGGAAGGCGTGTATTAAGCCCTTAACGGGGACGGATCGTATTATTTCTTTTCGTATGCATTCATAAGCATTATTACAAACCTTTTGGGTAATTTCCGCGAAACCTCTAGCGAGAGTCCATTCGTCGCTCGAAAGAGGCTAGTGTAAGTTCCCCCTTACAATAAGGCGCCAAAGGGTCCCCATCCATTCGTTAGGGGCGAATTTGTGCGGTCCTGTGAGGTCCCGCGATCAGCCGTGTCAGCATATAGTAGCCTTAGAAGTTGCCATAGGATTACCCGTTACTATTTTTGATGTGATAAATGAATCAATTCGTGTTTTCAAATTGCCATGATACGTGTCTAATCCTAAAATATGTAAAGAAAATGAAACGATACGTTAATATATACTCTTAAACCGATATACAAACTACCCCAAAACATCGAAACGATTCAAACCAAAGACGACTTAGTCATCTCGTATGAATGAACTTGTGCGACCCGCCTGGTCCCTTTCCGTGTCCTGAAGAAGGCACATGTTCAGGAAATATGTTGTGACGTAAGCACGTATTAGTTCAAGTCGCTTTGATATCAAGGATAGTTATATCTCGATTCAAAAGACGATATTAACAGTAGCCGTTATTCACACTCTTTAAATAGGTTGGGATAAAACGAGATTATGACGAAACGAAAACAAAGAACATTTCTGTTTCGAATGACCCCATTGTAACGTAAAGAGTTTCGCAAACGTGGCCCGTCCCTTCCGAATAAAAGACGAGCTCTTACGTTATGCCTTGTGTCGTTCTTAAGCGAAATGGACGTGTCCGCAAAAGTGACTAAGAAAATAAAAGAAAAGCAAAAATAAACAAACGACCAAAGTCATTTTGTATCTACGATGTATACTCATCCCAAGGGTAGTTAAAGAAAATGAACCAATACCGTTGAATACGTGTCTCGAGCCGGTATATATGCCGTTTAAAATCACAAAGCCGAATTAAGCTAAACCACATAATTGCGCCATATGGACGAGACTGTGGGTTTGACTAACGACTCGATCATTTCGACCGTTACCAAAACTACAAGAAATATGGCCCGATATGCACGTTTGCTTAAACTCGTGCCTAACTGAAAAAGAACGGTGATATCCCTGCTTCGAATAAACATGTGATTCAACGAAACGTTGATTTTCTATAATCACGCTAAGGTGATATATCCCGTAGATTGGAAGGAATAAAGAGTTGTTGCTGGCCGAAAGATTACCGTGCGCTCAAATAAGACTCGCCGTCTTTTTACGTAGCCAAAACGAGCAAACGGATTCTTAACGCTAAAAACAAACACGTTACGCGATGAGTCCGTTCCTTAAAATAAAAAGTGCTTTCATCACTGAATGAACACATGGTTACGTCTCTCGATAGATCCAAAAGGTCCCGTCGTAATCCAAAAATCGAGACACGAACCCACGCGAATAAAAGGGAACGAGTCATTGTCGATAACGAACGATTGGACTGAAAGAATAACTCGTACCACGTCTAAAAAACCGAGATGCGCTCAAAGGGAGTCAAAACCCGAACTAATGCATCTCGCAAAATGACAAAAGACGAGTTATTCCGAAAGGACAATCCATTTGGTCGATATCTTAGTCACTGAACGCTGATACGTTAAAACGAACTGTGTTGTCTGATGGATGATTTACTTTTCCGCAATAATCGACGGCATCACTCGTCCCCCGGACCGCAATGTGAGCCCCAAACCAAAATCCTAGGAAAGAGACTGGGACCATCGAGTGTGTGGAGGAATAAGGGTGGAAGAGAGATGCTGTGATACGTGTAATTAGACTAACGTTTGTTCTTCTTATCTTATATATCCGTAAATAATAAACGCACACACCACGAATCATGCATATAAAATCATGCATACATACTAATGGATACCGTTCGCGCAGACTTCATCATTAAGCGGTTGTGGTTTCGCGAGAGTAACCGGCTAGTCAGGCAGTTTGATCAGTTACAGATTGACAGTTCGGAATCAGCAATTGTGGCTTCTGATTCGTCTTCATCTGGGTATTCTCATTCGTCCGTCAGTATGTCTGCGACCGACGAAAAAGTGGCCGGATTGGAAAACTCTATGAACAACATTAATGAGCAGTTAGCCGCGATAGTGGCCCAGATAGCTAAGTTGGCCATGAAAGATGACAAGAGTGGCAGTAAGCACGCTGAGAACGAGGTGAACGATGGTCCCCGCTTTGGGAATGAGGACGACTATCAGGATTATATCCGGAAACAGCTTGAGAAAGAGAAAACTAAGGAAGAGGAGTGGAAGCAACACATCACTCAGGAGGTGCAGGATCTACGTGGGGGAAGTTCCGGGAGTCAAGACTTTTATAACTTGAAGAATTGTTTATCGGCAACTGCTTTGCCTTTGAAATTCCGGCTCCCGGACATGAAAAAGTTCGATGGAACTGGAGATCCTACTGCTCACATGAATCAGTATGTTGCCGTGATGAAGCACACGATCCTGACTGAGGATCAAGTCCTGGGGCTGTTTAACACTTATCTGGAGGGGGCTGCCCTCACATGGTTTCATGCATTGCCAATGGTGACGAAGAGGGATTGGCAAGAGTTAGCGAAGTCATTCATCGCTCAGTATAGCTTCAACACTATGCTTGAGGTCACTTTGAAGGAGCTTGAGGGCACTAAGCAGCAGACTGGGGAGTCTTTTTCCGATTTTATAAGAAGATGGAGGGCCAAGGCCGCGGTTATGAAGCAGAAGCCGCTTGAGCAAGATCAGATCCGAATGGTAGTCGGTAACACATTGCCGTATATTAAGAATGAGCTGCGGTACATGCCTTTTACCAATTTCAACCAAATGTATAGCTGCGCCTTGACAGTTGAGGGGGACGGAGAACCAAAGAAAGCTTATACCAAGTGGACAAAGTCTGGATATAGTGCCGGAGGGCCAAGTGCGAGTGCAGAATCTGCAGCAGTGAAAGTGCTTGATCTTAATGCTATCGAAAAGAGGCAGTTCGCCAAATTTGATCAGACCTACGCAAAAGTTTTCGAACGATTGCAGAAAAAGGGGTTGTTGAAAGCTCTTACTCCTTATAACAAAGCTCCGCCCACTCAACAGATACAAGCTAGGGGATACTGTGAATTCCACAGCAATCATGGGCATACTATTGAGAACTGCGAGAGGTTGAAGCACGAGATCCAAGATTTGATTGAGGAAAAGAAGATAGCTGATCCTTCATCAGCGAACCCTTCCACTAGGCGTAATCCATTGCCTAATCATAGGGTGAACATAATCGGAGTTGGTCTGAAAGAAAGTGTAGTGATGGAATCCTTCGAGGAAAATGAAGAGGAGTTGTTGGACTCCGACGAAAAGAGCAATGTAGGAAATGGTCTATATGTGTCCTTCCTTGGCGAGGAACAGGAGGGTGAACCGATGGATGAAGGTTCGGACGGTGGAGCACCGTATGATGAAGATAGTACCGAAGAGACTGGAGAAGGGCCATCTCAGACTATTGTGCCAGAATTGGGTCTGTTTAGTGGTGGGGAGAATCCCGATGTGCACTTGCGTGAATATATGCGCGATATGTTTGTTGAATCCTTCGGGGTGGACGAGATTGCTCAGTGGTTCCACCATTCGCTAATAGGTGAGCCTTTGGGGTGGTTCCACTCATTACCCGACTCTTGCAAGCATGATTGAGATCGATTATCAGATTTATTCCTAGAAACGTACCAGAGAGCTGAGGACAAGATCGCAGAGCGCTTTGCGATGCAGATTGGACCTATCGAGCGCCCGCTACCGAGGGTCAGTAAGTATAATGGCAACAAAGATCCGATGGAACATCTTCACTTCTACTTGTCGGCCATGGGGCCTTTGGGTTTTAATGAAGGAGAGATCACCAGCTTGTTCTGTAATTCGCTGATGGGTGAGCCGTTGATATGGTATATGTCACTTCTGATGCATGTCAAGACCGATTGGGCGGAAATGACGAAGAGGTTTATCAAAGAGTATACGATATGGATGTTGGCGGAGCAAACCCTGGACTCGCCCTCTTATGAAACACCCCAGGCAGTATTGGCAATGCCTAGGTATGGTGGATACCAGGATCCTATTGAGCATGCGAGGATATTCCGCAACCATATGTATGACGCCGGGTTCCCTCAATGCGAATTACATGAACATTTCCCGGAAACCCTCATAGGAGAAGCCTTGCTGTGGCACCAAGGCCTATCAGAGGAGGAAATGGGTCATTGGATACCTCTTAGGAATGCTTTTGTGGCGAGATATGAGATGTATGTTCCATGGATGGGATCCCTGGAGGATCTGGATAGGATCAAGCAATTCCCCGAGGAACCATTGGTGGATTATGTTAGGAGGTGGAGGCACCGCTATGAGCAGTGTCATGAAACGATGAGTGATAAGGTGCAGCTCATGTGCATACAGAGAGGCGCAATTCCGTTGGCGGCGAGGAGGATGAGTAGAGTATCCCTCAGGGATTATGATGATTTGATAGGCTGGGCTTTGTATGGATCAGCGGATCCCTTTTATTTGAATTCAAACATTCCTCACGTAATGGATCTGATGATTGTGGACATTTGGGAAAGTTCCTCGGATGAGGAGGATACTGACCGGAGGATTCCTATTAATATTTGGGATGAATCTGATGATGAGCCGGAAATCGCCGTCATGACAAGATCAGGTCGAGTGGCCGAGGGAAAGGCACCTATGGTTGAGACTGAGATAGGGGAAGGATCGGCTCTAAAGCCAGATGACCAAGTCCTCGAGCAGTTGAAGAAAACACAAGCTAAGTCCACGGTGTGGGAAGTCCTATGCCATTCCAAGTACCACCGTGAAAATCTGATGAAAGAGCTGCAGAATTTGGTTATTTCTACTGATACTGAGCCGGCAGCGTTAGTAGGGGCAATTATGGCCCGGAAGAAGACCAAAATCACATTTACTAACGAAGATCTCCCAGAAGAGGGGAAGGCTCACAACAAGCCTTTGTATATCCGAGCTGAAATTAACGGGAAAAAGACTAGCTGGGTGATGGTCGATGATGGATCGGCCATTAATGTTTGCCCACTAAAACTTTTGTCCAAATTGGGGGTAGAAAGAGGAGATTTGACTGCCTCGGAAACCGTGATCAGGGCCTATGATGATAGCCGTAGGCATATCGAAGGAGTTTTTAAGGCAAAGCTGAAAGTAGGGCCGCATGAGGAGGAGACTGAGTTCACTGTGCTGGATATACCAGTGACCTTCGCTGTGTTGTTGAGACGCCCATGGTTCCACAAGTTGGGAGGTGTGCCCTCCACGCTCCATCAAATGATCAAATTCCCTTTCGGGGAGGAGATAGTGACGATCAGAGCGGAAAAATTGAGCTCGGTGGCGGCATTGGGAATTGAGCCTCAACTTTTCTCCGGATTCCAAGTTTCTGGGATCTACGAGTCTAGCATGACCTCCGATGTGGTGAGAATGATGAAGGGGGGTTTCATCCCCGGTATGGGCTTGGGAGCACACCATCAAGGATTGCCAGAATTTCTGGATTTCAAGAGTCAGAAAACCCGGAGGGGTTTAGGATATGAGCTAGGAGGTCCGTCCAACACAAGTGGTGAAGGAAAGGTGGGCCTAAAGAAGATTTTGTGAATGAGGGGCACAGAAAGGTTTATTTGGGGACTCCCGAGTCATGGACTAGCACCGAAGGAAAGATTCTGCCAGGTTTTGAGATCTTCAATGATGTTACCGACTGGGGCAAAGGAAAGGCAAGCTGCTTCGTCGAGGAGATCATGATGTTAGATTTGAATGCCGAGGAGCAAGTCATCACTATTGAGGCCACTGTGGGAGTGGTGGATGAACCTGGTACCTCCAAAGCTTATGAGAAACCCGAGAACCCTGATGATGAAAATTGTATTACTGCTTTATTTGAATCTGATGATGTACTCGCCAACACTATCAATGAAATGAATTCTGATTTTGCTTACTTGCTTGATGTTGATCGTGATCATTCCATGCATTCTCATTCATATAACATGCCTACATTTGAAATCAATACAATAGAAATGTCAACTTTCAATCTTGGTACGGATGAAGATCCTAAACTTATACAAATTGCTCAAGAATTAACTATTGAAGAGAGGAAAGAATTTGAGAGAATAATTAAAAAATACGAAATAGTGTTTGCTTGGACATACGAAGACATGCCCGGAATTGATCAATCAATCGTAACTCACCGTATTCCAACATACCCCGACGCGAAGCCCGTGAAGCAGAAACTCTGACGCATGAGACCGGAATGGGCAGATAAGATCAGGGAAGAAGTGAAGAAGCAGTTAGAAGCAGGGTTCATCGAAGTAATCGACTATCCCCCTTGGGTCGCGAATGTAGTGCCCATCGCAAAGAAGGACGGCAAAGTAAGAATGTGCGTCGATTATAGAGATCTTAACAAGGCGTGCCCCAAAGATGAATTCGCGTTGCCTCATATTGACGTGTTAATCGACAGTGCAGCATCGAGCGTCTTACACACGAATGTGGACGGTTTCATGGGCTACATGCAAGTTCAGATGGCCGAGAAACACAAAGCAAAAACCTCATTCACAACTGAGTGGGGAACATACTGCTATAGGGTGATGCCGTTTGGTTTGAAAAATGCCGGGGCAACTTACCAGCGAATGGCTATGGCACTATTCCATGATATGATACACAAAGAGGTAGAGGTTTATGTGGATGACATGATGGTCAAGTCGGAGACAAGAGAGGGACATTTCGCGGCACTCGAGAAGTTTTTAGCCCGAATTGCAGAATTCAAACTAAGGTTGAACCCGAAGAAGTGCTTCTTCGGCGTTTCATCGGGGAAAATATTAGGCTATGTGATCGGGAATAAGGGAATTAAGGTAGATCCCGACAAAGTGAAGGCCATACGGGAAATGCCGACACCAAAGAATGAGAAAGAGGTGAGAGGGTTTCTAGGGCAGGTCCAGTATATCAGTCGGTTCATAGCAAGACTCACTGCAATCTGTGAGCCGATCTTTAAGTTGCTACGGAAAGATCAACCCACGATTTGGAATGATAAGTGTCAGCAAGCCTTAGAGAACGTCCGGAACTATTTGTCTAATCCGCCAGTTCTGAGACCACCTAAACTGGGAAAACCGCTTCTCCTTTATGTAGCGATCGAGGAGCGATCTATTGGGGCAATGCTGGCCCAAGAAGGGGACACCGGTGTGGAGCACGCGGTGTATTATCTAAGTAAGAAGTTCCTGGAATACGAGCTTAAGTACAACATGATCGAAAAGACGTGCGTGGCAGTAGTATGACTAACAAAGAAACTACGGCGTTATTTTCAATCTTACAAAGTGATCATTATTTCCCGGATGGATCCTGTGAAGTATCTGTACCGAACTCCGTCTCTAACAGGGAAGCTAGCTCGATGGTTGTTGCTTTTGTCTGAATTTGATATCGAATATGTAACGAAGAAGGTTGTCAAGGGGAGAGCCATAGCAGAATTCCTGGCCAACCAACCTCTGAACGCAGAAGAGGAAGAGATAAACTATGATTTCCCCGATGAGCACTTGAACGCAATAGAAGTTATACCGTGGAAAATGTTCTTCGATGGAGCAGTTAATTCGAATGGAGCCGGAGTAGGGGTGCTACTTATCTCACCAGAAGGAGAAAGGATCCCGATGGCAAAAAAGCTATCCTTCCCTCTCACCAATAATATGGCCGAATATGAAGCGTGCATCTATGGGTTGGAGTCGTTAGCAGCACTGGGAGCATCATATGTTGAGATTTGGGGCGACTCAAAGCTGATCATCGAGCAGGCACAAGGAAACTGGGAAGTGAGGGAAGAAAGGTTACGTCCATACCTAGACCAGCTAGAAGGGTTGGCACAAAGATTCAATGAATGTCGTTTTTATCATATTCCTCGAGCACAGAACCAGGCAGCGGATGCTCTGGCCACTTTGGTGTCAGTTTGGGACAACCCTCGGAACCTTGCCTCGAAGCCTTTGGTATTGAAGAGATCTCACAAACCATGCTACGAAGATGTAATGCTGTTAGGGGCAGATGAAAAGCCGTGGTATTTCGATATCGTAAACTTCATGAAGAGTGGAACATACCCGGCGGAATCAGAACTTAGGGATCAAGCCGTGATTAGAAGGTTAGCTCAGCAGTTCGTCATCCACAACGACTTACTTTACAAAAAGCACACCGATGGGTTACAACTGAGGTGCTTGGATGTGGGAGAAGCCCGCGAGGCAATGGAGTCGGTACACTCGGGAATTTGTGGGGCCCATATGGGAGGGGCGGTATTGGCAAAGAAAATCATAAGGCAAGGCTTCTATTGGCTCACAATGGAAAGAGATTGTAACGAATATGTGAAGAAATGCCATGATTGTCAAATCCACGGAGATTATAATCATTTACCAGCTATGGAACTACACGTGTTAGCACCCATTTGGCCGTTTGCAGCTTGGGGCATTGACATCATCGGCGAGGTGAGACCTAACGCGTCAAATGGACACAAATTCATCGCAGTTGCCATTGATTACTTCACCAAGTGGGTAGAGGCAGAGTCGTTCGGCAAGTTGGGGTCCAAGCAGATGAGGAAGTTCATCGAAAAACACTTAATCACCAGATTCGGAGTGCCTCATCACATAATCACAGATAATGGGGTCCAGTTTCAAGGGGAAGTGAGAAGTCTCTTCCAAGAATATGGTATTGAACATCACATGTCTTCTCCGTATCGTCCACATGCTAATGCTGCAGTAGAAGCGGCTAATAAGAACCTTAAAAGGATTCTCGTAAAGACAGTAGAATCACACCGGAATTGGCACGAGCAGCTTCCACTCGCGTTATGGGCTTATCGCACGACGGTTAGAACATCAACTGGGGCAACGCCGTTCTCCTTAGTGTATGGGGCAGAAGCAGTCCTGCCGATTGAGATTGAAAAGCGATCGTTGAGAATCGCAGTAGAAGTAGAGATTCCCGAGACGGAATGGGTGAAGAAGCGGTATGAACAGTTAGCATTGGTGGACGAGAAAAGGATGGAGGCCCTTTACCATGTGCAGTTATATCAGCGAAGGATGGCCCGAGCCTTCAACAAAAAGGTCAAGGCCAACCCTATCAAAGAAGGGGATATGGTGCTAAAACAGATCCGTGTGACTCACACCGACCCGAGGGGCAAGTTTAGGCCAAACTGGGAAGGGCCGTTCTTCGTGAAGAAGATACTAAGCAAAGGAGCGGTGAAGTTAACTACTATGGACGGCATGGAGTTCTCCGAACCTACCAATCTGGATAGGCTTCAGAAATAGTTTTCGTAAAAAAAAAAAAAGAAAGAAAAATTCCCGATAGGTTGAAAACCCGCAAAGGGCGGCCTATGCAACAATAAGGGACATCCCAAGGGGTGAAAACCCGAAAGGGCACTCATTTGAAAATTCCGGGATAGTAAAAGGAGAGATGAAAAATCGCTGGGATCTGAAAACCAAAAAAAGGCAGGTCCTGGTAACGGTAGTTATATCTTGAGCAATTACAAAAATAATGTATAAGCGGCTAAGTATTTCTGTTGTTTGTAAATAAATAAAGGCATGAATATATTTGAAGAGGATGATTGGAATCGTTATAATCTACTGAATGCACGGTGATACGAATCATGAGTTATACATTTCTTACCTTTCTTTTCACAATAAAAAGCCTACATACTATCCACCCCTCTCCCTATACACAAGCTATACATCGGGGTAATTCTAAAAAAAAGCTACGAAGCTGTACATAATAAGCCTAATAAGGAGGGAAATTCTAGTGAGCCTCAAAGTCCCTCAGATGTGACGCCCGCTCCGCAGATAGGGTCTCCTCGACAACTCGAAGTCTCTCCTCGGCGGCAAGGCGTCCCGCGGTCTCCTCCCGCACTCTCTCCTCGGCAACAAGGCGTCCCGTGGTCTCCTCCCGCACCCTCTCCTCGATAGCAAGACGCCCCTCGGTCTCTGCCCGCATCACTATGGACCAATGATCGTTCCTCTCCCTATAGACCTGGCCGACCCTGGCATCGGCCTCCCGCAACGACTCGCTCCGTCTCTGCTCATGTGCATGAAGGTCACTCTATAAAAAAAAAAAGACAGATATAAAGAAAAAAGAAATACAGACGAGAATAGAAGTCATACATACATATGTGCATACATTCCACTACACTAAAATGAAATAAAGATACATACCAGGTGGCTGGCGCAACGCAAGCTGAGTCGATCTCTGAAGTAACCAGATAGCCCCACATAGTCGGTGCATGTCTCCCTCGAAGACTGGAGGGCATCTGAGGGATCAAACGGTATCCTCGATGTGAAAGCAAGAGGAGCCATCTCGACATCGGCATAGGCCACTCCGGACTCGTCATAACAAACTGTCGAGAAATCCCTCCTAAAGTCGGGGATAGGTACGCCTAAAGAGGGCCACTCTGGTCGAGCAGCGCTAGAGGACTCGCCGGCACAATGTGTCGGCTCGCTCGTAGACGTCTGAGCCCGGGCACCATCGAAAAAATCTGACATATGGGCACTCCTCCAGGAACCCTCCTGCAAGCAAAGGCACAATAAATACCACCAACTATCTCGTAAATAAAAATAAATAGGTCGAACCACTCATCGGAACCTCCTCCCGACCAAAGACTGCAGCGACAACCTCCGTCGAAAACACGTCCGCCACGGGGTCCACCTCCATCGCAACCTCAGGGGCATCCCTCGCGGTCAATAGTGTTGATAAATAGAGAGCGCGGCCCCCGGCATGGTCCCAGACATCTCTAGGGGCAAAGCGATGGGTCAAATCACGACGAATGACCGATAAGGGCATGGTCCGCACAGCAAACATGGACACGAGAATCTCGCCAGGTGTCCAGTGCGAGGTGCTAACCCCGGTGATACCCCGATCGCCCAAGTACCACGCCCGCACACAAGGGCCGGTAAGAACGCACTGCTGCCCCTGGATGCGGGTGACGTATGCGTAATCAGGACCGAAGTCAAGGTCATCCCACCTAAACCGCATCTGAAAACAAAAAGAAAAAGTCAAGGCTGATCAAACAAAAATCTAGCGTAGTTAGAAGATGTTCACCTCCCCCAAAGTCCGTGAATCAATCCAAGCTAGGAATTGCGCCACCGTCCGCCTCTCCTCGGTGCCTAGACCAAACTCGCTCCACCGAGCCATAAGTGGGGGCCTAACTACCCACGGTCTGCGCCGACGCTCGCATGGAAGAATCCGCCTCTCATAGGCCCAAACCTGCTTGTAGAAACAAGGGTTACGGACAGAAATCGCGAAAAGGATAAGAAAGCAAGTTAAGGACGAACCACGTACCAGGAGAGCAAAAGTGTAACCGCCAAAGTCCTTGCGCTTCCGGCAAGTCAGATCCAAAAATTTGTACAAGTAAGCCAAGCCCGCTCCTGCCCAATCGTAAGACGACACGGCGTCCAAATCGCTGAAGGCCTGAATAAGACCCGCGTGTATCGTCCCGCTCTTAGTGCGGAAGATCGTCTCGCCTAAAGCGTATAAAAGGAAGCTGCGGACCGCCAGATCAGTGTCGTCTGTCCCACAAAAGTCCCTACGACTCAAAAGCCCAGAAGTGGTGATGAACTTCGCCGGGGTGGACTTGACACCCGTGTAGACTCCTGGTCCGATCAGAGCAGCCAACCTGGCATGGTCAACCCGTGGACGCACCATATCAAAGGAGAAGGGAACCGGAGTACCACTCCCCCGCAATCCGGTCAGCAAAGAGAAGTCGCGAGGCAAGATCGTCATCTCCCCGAACGAGAGGTGGAAGGTGTGGGTCGAGTCAACCCATCTCTCGCATAGGCGCATAGGCCGAAGCGGTCACACACCCCGTTGGCGTGGGGCAACGCTAAAATGAAGGGCTCAAAGCCCAACTCTCGCACACGGGCCTTCGCCGCTGCGCTAAGCATGGAATACCACACATGAATGTCCTCCGTGGTCCCAGAAATGCCGATAATCTGGAAAGGACGGAACAAGTAAGTTTAAGTGTTATTCCTAGGCTTGCGTCTAATAAAAGCTCGTTAATCTAGCTATTCTTTCGGTCAAATCCAACCTAGAGACACTTTGTCAATTAGGACCGTCATTTTGTGGAATCTCGTTCTTAGGGTTGTTTGTATACGATTTGATTAATTCATTATTCTTTGATCTACTCTCGCCCGCATTGGCAAAAAGATCGATACAATTTTAACATTTAATTCGTGCGTTATTCATATTTTTACTATTCACGTGCATTATTCATGTTTTTACTATTCACGGGCATTATTCGTGTTTTTACTATTCACGTTTTTACTATTCACGTTTTACTAGTCACGTGCACTATTCACGTTTTCACTATTCACGTTTTTACTATTCACGTGCACTATTCACGTTTTCACTATTCACGCGCTATTCACGTTTTACTGTTGGCATGCATTGTTCGAATGTTTACTATTCACGTGCATGTAATTCACATTCTTTCAAAAGATAAATAAAGTGTTACTTGCGAACAAAGAAATTCATGTTTTCTAGTTAAAGTCTTCTAAAACAACCTAGAGTTTAACATGCAAATCATGTTCAAAGTAGGGTTACTAAAGCCTAGAAATCTAGTCAAAAGACGAGGAAGTAAGAAAGTACTTACCTGGTTAGAGCGGGTCCGGCTCAGATGTGAGGTAGGATCCTGGAAAGGGGCCACTGTAGTGAGGTTCACAAAACCCGCATCCATGCCCTTCGTGCCATCATGTTTATCCAAATCCATAGTGCCATCATGTTTATCCAAATCCATCCCCAGAATAATCCAAATCAGGAGGTAGAGAGAGAGAGGAGAGAGAAGGTGTGGGGTTGAAATGAAACCCCACCACCTTATATAAAGAAAGGGAATGACATTCCCGTAAATAGTGAAAAAGGTACGATGTGACATAAAGGTAAAAAGTAAATAATTATTTACCAGGTGCACAGACCTCCGATTTGCAGTCCGTTTCAGCCTGCGTTTCTGCCAGGCAGTGACCAGTAATATCAAGATAGGACTCCAGACGACGGCCAAATTTTACAAAACAGTGGCGCCAATCAAAATACAGACAACAGTCAACAGGAAAATAATTGTTAGTTTGAATCATTCCGGACGAAAAGGACGTTCCTATCAAACCACTCAAACATCCGAGACAGTAGCTCCAGTAAAGATGCAGACGGCAGTGTTTTAGAATTCAGAATTGTTAAAAAGAACCTTTCGCTATTGAGCCATTTTACCCGCGGTCGTGGACCAGAGTTGCTTTTGAGCCATTTTACCCGCGGTCGTGGACCAGGGTTGCTTTTGAGCCATTTTACCCACGGTCGTGGACCAGGGTTACTTTTGAGCCATTTTACTCGCGGTCGTGCACTAGAGTTGCTTTTGAGCCATTTTATCCGCGGTCGTGGACCAGGGTTGCTTTTGAGCCATTTTACCCGCGGTCGTGGACCAGGGTCGCTTTTGAGCCATTTTACTCGCGATCGTGCACCAGAGTTGCTTTTGAGCCATTTTACCCGCGGTCGTGGACCACGGTTGCTTTTGAGCCATTTTACCCGCGGGCGTGGACCAGGGTCGCTTTTGAGCCATTTTACTCGTGGTCGTGCACCAGAGTTGCTTTTGAGCCATTTTACCCGCGGTCGTGGACCAGGGTCGCTTTTGAGCCTTTTTACCCGCGGTCGTAGACCGGGGTCGCTTTTGAGCCATTTTACTCGCGGTCGTGCACCAGAGTTGCTTTTGAGCCATTTTACCCACAGTCGTAGATCAGGGTTGCTTTTGAGCCGTTTTATCCCCCGGTCGTAGACCGGGGTCGCTTTTGAGCCATTTTACTCGCGGTCGTGCACTAGAGTTGCTTTTGAGCCATTTTACCCACGGTCGTAGACCAGGATTGCTTTTGAGCCGTTTTTACTCGCGGTCGTGCACCAGAGTTGCTTTTGAGCCATTTTTACCCGCAGTCAACTTAGGCTAGGGTCCGTGAGAAGAACATCCACCGGCAGCCGATTCAAAGGCAAGGACGGAAAGAATCGAGAACGACGCCGGCACGCGCAGCGCAAAGATCAGGTATTCTTCCTCCTACTCTTTATGTGTCTCTTACTTTTATATGTTTTACATTGCATGTGTTGCGTTAGCAAAAAACGTTTTCAAAACACACACATCACTGTCAAAATAGGAAAGTAGGGGCAACTGTAGACACCGAGTCGGAGGACCTGTGACGAAAGCCTGCAACAAGACGGTTGAAGCGGTTGGTTCCGGAAGTTTTTAAAAGCAAAAATATATAATAAAGAGGGAAGAAGTTAGTGGGAGTCGCGGTCGTCAAGTGGACGGTTCGCAAGTGCTCAGCGACGTGGTGCGAGTGCCTAGCGGCAGCAGACGCGTGTCCGACGACAGTTGGACGTACGCCCGGCAGCGCGGGGCGCACGCTCGAGGTCCGCTGGGCCCGAACGCCCGGCAGCGCGGGACGCACGCTCGACGCCCGCTGGGCGCACACGACCGGCAGCGCGGAGCGCGCACTCGACGACCGATGGGCGCGCGCGCCCGACAGCGCGAGACGCACGCCCGGCGGCCGCTGGGCGAGCGCCCAGCGATGTTGGGCGCGCGCCCTACCGAGGTTGGGTGTTCGCCCAACCAGCTTTGGGCGACGCCCAATTTTATTTTGGCGTCGCCCATATTTTTCCGGGACCCGTGCCTATTTAAGGCACGGATCCCCGTGCAATCAGGGGGAGGATTTTTTGGGAGACCTTCTCACTCTAAGACATTTTTTTAGAGAGAGAATGTTATTTTTTTGGGAAAAACATTTTTTTTCCTAAAAATTCCGAATTTCCTAAAAGTTAAAATTTTACCAAAAATAGAAAAAACACCGGAAAAGCACGATTCGTAGAATCAACCGACGTCGACTGTCAGATACCGATCTTGAGGTATTATCCGAGGACTAGACTCGTTTTATTTTATTTAATTTATTTATTTTATTTATTTATTTTTATGTTATAATTTTGTTTATTTAGTTATTTATTTATTTATCACGTTTTATTTAATTTTTTCATATTTATTTAATTTTCGTCTCGTATTAGATAAACGTTCGGTTTTGTTTTAAAATAAAAACCTCGTTTTAATATCCCAATACGAACCGTGATCCGATTCAAAGATAGTTCGGGTATTAAAAACGTTGTAATTATAAGTTTGAAAAATATTTCAAAATAACGTTTTAAAATAAAAACGTCATTTTAAGAACTTCCGTTATAGACTATGATCTATTTTTGGTAGTTCGGAAGTCCAAAACGATAGAATAGATCTAATCTAAAGTTTTTGAATAAATCTGGAAAGTTATGGACTGTTTCTGTAATTCTACATTTTCTGTCACTAATAGCTGTTTACCGACGGATTTTCCGTCGGTAAAGCTGCTGGAACCTTAAATACCCATTTTTCGAGTCTTTTTCTTATCTTTTTGACATTTATTTTTAAATATATCTCTATTTAATTATGTAAAATACTTGATAAATATATTTTTGGTTTATATAATTATTATCTACATATTATATGTCTATTTATGTTATGTTAGAAAATTAATTTATATTGATTTGGTTTTGTAAATTATATAAATATATATGTATAGTTTTTGTGACTTTTGGGATGATTAATTGGTTTTTGGGTCATGATGTAAATATTGTTTTTGAATCAAAGGTTATTTTCTTATTTGTGAATTTATCTCATCATTTTTACATGTTTTGATTATAATATATCATACTTAGTATTATTTTCATTATTATACATATACTTAGCTATACTATAGGGTATTCTTTGTTTGGTTTTCAAAGTTATATAAATATCATTATTCTTATCTAAAAATATATATATATGTATATATGTACATATTCTTCCTTATTCTTTTGGCATTTGGGGACATGGTTTTAAATTGGTTTTCAATTGAGGAATTTTGGTTTAGTTGGTTTATTGTTGTAATTATGATAATGTTAAAGGTTAATTGAGTGAAAAAGGGGAAAAGTAAAATCACAAAAAGAGAGTTAATTTGCTTATTTAAATTTAAAGTTTTCTAGATATTCCTAAAGTGTAAATAACATTTTCTTGACATTTCTAAACCATTTCTTAAAACATCACGTTTTAAAACCTTAATTCGTTCCAACGACGGATTAAGCGAACCTTGTAATTAAAATTGCTTTTAATTGTAAATAATAGAGTTTTTGAATTGTTTTCCTAACTAAATGGTTTTTGAACAAAATAAATTGACTTGTATGCTTAATCACGTTTTCTTATTAAGGCTTTTATCTCAACATTTTCAAAACGCTCGAGTCGTTCCAACGGCGATTCGAGTGAACGTCATTAAATGGGGTTTTGAAACGTACCTAAATCGTTCCAACGACGATTAAGGTACGAACCATGTAAATAAACTCATTTTTGGGGAGTGAGCTTAGTTTAGAGTTAGTGTGTAATACGAAGCATAAAATCACATTGTAAAGAAATCAATTCTTTCTTCTCCCCCTCTCTCTCCTATGTATTTTGAACTGATGTAAATGGGTGATTCTTTACAAAAATGGCTTTCAATAATATATGCTCAAAACGGTTTTCAAAACGAGAAAGAAAAGGTTTCAAATGAATTTTAAACTTAAAGAAATATGCGATTAGTCCGTTATCGCCTAACACGCTGAGTAGGAGGCCGGTGGTTCATAACCGGGCGATGTCGGGGTGCCTAGTAGCCTTTCTCCGGAAAGGAGCTAGCCTTCTCGGCTCGTACCTAAGTTTCCCGAACCCTCACCGGTCTCCCGCAAGGGATCGGTGTTCATTTTCCCATTCATGGGTGGCGACTCTTCCATACTCCGAGCTCCGGTCCTGCCGAGCAGCTTGATTCCACGATTGGTTGCTTTCGGCGCAAATCACCGCTTACGTCGCCATGAGGTGTCCACCCCCCGGTCCGCCCGGGAGATTAGGCCACGGCACCTCGTCTAACACCAATGTATACTGTCAGTTAGCATGGCGAAGGCTTGATGAAACATCTTTAGCAAAGACGTGTCATAATACTGACGTTGGATATTTAAGTGGCACACATGGTTGAAAGTGACTCGAGAGTACTTCAGGATTTCGTTGGTCTTAAGCTGGTCAGTTTCCATCTCTTCCTTGCTTAAGTTTAGCAGACAGACAGCCTCACTAATTTGCTCAATTGAGCAATGGGAGGAGGAAGAGAGTTGATGATTGGTTTTCTCTTACTCAGTGTGAAGCTGGTTGAAGAGTTGATGAACTTCGTCAGAAGTGGCATACGCTGAGTTCGCAGCTGACAGTTGATGAATTTGACCTTGTAGAGAGTTCATGTGATTGACCATGGTCAGCTGAAGTTCGGCCAGCTTGGTTATGGGTTCCTGCTTGGGCTGTTGAGACTGTAATGAAGTCATGACACTCAGAAGATCCTTAAGGCCTTTGATCTCTGTAATCAGCTAAGTGACAGACGAAAACTAAGTTGGCTCAACAGGAACTACCCCAGCGGCATCGTTGTTTGTTTGATGGAGGTCATGGAGAAGGGCTTGAGCTAAGTCAACGATTCTTCGACCAGACTCAGAGGCTGTAAGATAACTGAAGGATCCATCATTTGTTGGCCCAGATGCCGGAAGAGGAGTAGAACCGAATGGGGGCGGTGTTTGGTTCTGCTCATTGTTAAAAGTGCCAGCATGATCAGTGGCTGGTCTTGAGGTAAGATTTCCAGTAGAAGTTGACTGGATTATATTCTGCACTTGAATTTATGGAAGAGGATGATTGGCAGAATGTGTTACTTGCTCAGAGTCAGGCTGAAGCTGACTGGATGTGGGAAGCTGAGGAAGTTTAGTATTGACCTGAGCAGGTATTTCCTTAGATTGCTCAACATGATGAGGAGCAGGAACTTCGAGCTCTTGCTCGGGATCATCTAGGTTTAGGGAAGCAGATAAGTCGGCATGTTCCTTAGGCTGAGAAATAGAGGCTTGCTTTTCTTGTTGCTCTGGTGGAGACTCAGTAGGATTAGAGAAGAACTTAAGGTGTATATCTGTTAGGTCGGTGATCTCATCCCTCAGAGGTGAGTCATGCATTAGATCGATGACGGGGGATCGAAGTGCCTTCTTCTTAAGTCTTCTTAGTCTCTTTATCTTTGGAGGAGTAGGGTCAGCAGGAATGGACTCAATAGAGTCAGTGGGTGAAGTTTCCCTTTGAACAGTGGGATGATTTGCTGTTGGCTCAGCGTCTTCTTCATCAACCAACACAGTGTTGGTTGGTTCATATTGCTCATCATCAGCTGTCTCCTCAATGTCAATCTGACCACCCAGTTCTTCTTCTTCTTCAAATTGGCCACCCAATTGGTCTTGTTCTTCCTCTTCATCTGACTGTTGTTTAGTGTCAATGTCTTGACTCTGTACATAATGTGAGTTAGGAGGAATGACGACGTCAGTTGGAAGGGCATCGATAGGACTTAATTCAGAAGAGATCTTCTTTTTCTTTCTTAATGGTTGCTCATTAATATCCTCTCTTTCTTCTACCTCAGGATCAGCTTGCCTTGGTCGGTCCTCAGCTGACTTAGGCTCAGCCTGTCCTTGTTCCACTTGAGGCTTAGTTCCTCTGGATACAAACTTAATCTTCTTTGGAGGAGAGTTAGCTTCTTCGGAAGGGCTTTGAACAGCTTTTCTCTTCTTGTCAGCTTTCACTGTCCTTTCTTTCTTTCCCTTACGGGTCTCCATCCCCTCATTGTCCTGAACAGCGGCCCCTTTCCCTTTCTTGGGCATAATCGGTTGGTCATATGCCAGGCCGAACAGGGCAGCAGCTGTAATCTGGGTTCCCCAAGTGTGGATTTCCTCAACCAAGCTCACTCTTTGATCCTTGAGGATTTTGGTGATAATGGAGCCTAGCCTAAGGGTTCCAGTACTTCTTTGAAACCCACCGATTATGAAGACATGCATGTTGATCGGCATGTAGGTCAGCATATGCCATATGAAACACTGCTCAAAGTTTGTCGCTGAGTTGGTGCAGTTGATTTTGGGAAAGAGGAAATTGGTCAGTATGTAATGGGCCATCTTCTGATGCTGACCCATGGAGGTACTCGAAATTTCTCCTACATGACCAGGAGGTTTACAGAATCCAACGGAGTATTTGGTCTTATCTTGGTCACCTGATTTACGAAGTATGGCTCCTTCGTTTTTCAGCTTGAGTAGTGAGGCAAGGTAAGCAGGGTTGATGAAGATATCCTTCCCTTGAACCTTGGTGACCATATAGTCCCGGTTATCATCCGCGGCTTTTAGGTTGGCGTAGAATTCCTTTACTAGCTTAGGATAAGTAGCCTCGCGTACTGAGAACAGCTCGATCCAGCCGTTCTTTTTGATCCACTCACAAAAGGGTTGCTCAGCGTCCACAAAGCCCTTTGAAAACCATCGAGAGTGGTCAACCTTATACCCCCTCACACTCTCATAAACCTGAGAGTAGGTGCGTTCCACGGTCTTCTTGCCTTTGTCCTTTTGCTGTTTTCCCTTCGAAGAGGCAGCTTGGTCAGCTTTGGTTTGCTTGCTCGGCGTAGTGACCTTAGAGTGGTCACGCTGGGCATGAGATGAAGGATTTTCATCGGAGCGATTATCAGAGTAACCGGCACCGGAGATATTCAGAGAAACTTTTATCATGATTCTCAGAGAAGTTTGGGAAGATTGGGAATTTTTAGAGAGAAGATAGGAATACTATAGATTTCTAAGCGTAAAGAGATAAAAGTGGGAATTCATCCACTATTTATAGAGGTGTTGAGTTGATCTAAAGTGTTGGGTTGTCAATTTGACCTCGAGATCCTCAGTCGACAAAGATTCTGGCATTTATGACACATACGACACATGTATTTTCTAATTATTGTGCATACGTCATCCTAGGTGGCTATTTAATTCGCGTGTTATACATTAAATTTTGCAACGGATCTTTTACTCAGTATCAAGGATGTCAAACGTTTAAAGTTCTGAGTAGTCATTGTTACGCAAAGGAATAACTCTTATGCTTAGTAGCTTAGCTTAAGATAAACACTCAGCATGTATATCTACTCAGCATGCATATATCACATATTATACTTGGAATTTATTGAAGAGGATTAAACATACCAATGGCTTCTCTCAGTATGTTGAATTGCTCACGAGCCAGTGGCTTTGTGAAGATATCCGTAAGCTGCTCATCCGTTGGGACATAGGTCAGCTTGATCTCACCCTTGAGTACATGGTCTCTAATGAAGTGATGTCTTATGTTGACATGCTTCATTTTGCTGTGCTGGATTGGGTTCTTTGATAGATCAATTGCACTTTTGTTGTCACATTTGACTTCAATTGTCTTAGTCTGAACACCATAATCTTCTAGCTGTTGCTTAATCCAAAGGACTTGAGCAACACAGCTTCCAGCAGCAATGTACTCAGCTTTAGTGGTTGACAGGGCTACTGACGCCTGCTTCTTACTGAACCAGGACACAAGACAGCTCCCAAGGAAGTGGCATCCTCCTGAGGTGCTTTTTCGTTCAAGCTTGTCTCGTCCGTAGTCAGCTTCAGTGTTGTTGAAACACCTTTCCACATGATTTTGATTTGACAAAATTATTTAAGTATATGATTAAAGAATATTCTAAACACACTAAGTTTAAATGCTTTGATTTATTACACTAATGTGTTTGTTCAATGTTGAGTTAAATTGTTTATAAGACATAAAGACTAAAAGGTTAAAGGCCCAAAGGAAAGTCAAAGGCCCAAGACAACTCGGCCCGTGTAAACAAAACGCTGTCGTTGTGAACAAAACGCAGCTCAGCATGAAGAAGGATCTGGAAGACTTTCTTTATCTACTTCGGAACGAAGCTGCTGAGTTGGACGACAAAGAGTACAAGACAGCAGCTGAGTAAGGAACAACTTCAAGACAAAGTATTTCTACTTTGGGTAAAGTTCAGAAGACACAGAAAGCTGTCTGGAAGATTTTGCCATAAAAGGCGAAACATTCTGTCCATCTGTCTAAAAGCTGCTCAGCACTGACCAAAGACAGAAGATACAATAATCTGATTGGCCAACGGCACTGAGCGTGTACTGAGTGACAACGACATCAAGCCGTTTCCTTCCAACGGTTATTTCGAAATTTGAAATAACCGATACCTCAAGTGTCGCTATAAATAGGCCTTTCAGTTGCTTCATTCGATGCAGATCTTCAACAAGCCATTACGCTGACCAAATTTCTACTTGAAGAATCTGTGTGAAAAAGCAAAGCAAATACTTACACCAACTTCCATATTACTGTGTAAAAGTCTAGAGTGATTATCGAATCATCTAAAGTGTCTTAGCAATTGTTGTTTAGGACAAACTTATTATCATTTCTAGAATTAGAAAGGAGAGGCTGAGTACTCGGTTATAGTACTCAGTAATAGAATAGGAGTGAGTAGAGGTATAAAGGAAGGTACTCTTGTTATACTCAGCTTCTTGTTGTAAAAGGTTTGATGCTCTACTGTTAAAGAGCTCAGTAGAGAATTCGAAAGCTCGGAACGTGTTCCGGGGACAGGACGTAGGCATAGAGGCCGAACCTGGATAAATCTGCTGAGTAACATCATTCTAACCTTAAACTCCTTTAATATATATTGCTTGCTTAAACAAAACTGACCAAGTAAAGAGGTCACGCTGAGTTGTGTGCATTGAGTATCTGAGTTCAGGAATAGACTCAAGTGCTATCTCCTGACTCAAAGAAAGAAGCTGACTTAGTCACCAGTTGATTAAGCCAGTGTCTTACTTCACTCAGCGCGCTGTGTAATTCCTTTTCAAAGAAAAGAAGTCAGCCTTAACGTATTAAATTTTAAATAGTTCCTATCCCCCCTTGGAACTAAACTGTTACGTTAAAAGGGACCAACAAGTGGTATCAGAGCTTAAAAGCTCACTGTGAAAGGTTTAACTACCTTGAGCTGATCCCCACTATGGCTGAAAATAACACTCGGTTTCTCCCAGGAAACCAGACAACTCAGATCTTACCTGAGGGGATGTCCATTACTCGGCCTCCCCTATTCTTCGGGTCTAACTACACCTTCTGGAAGAATATGATGAAAAATTTTATTCAGGCAACAAATATGAGTGCATGGCTTTCAATAGTCCAAGGCCCATTTGTTCTTGTTGAAGTTGTGGCTGGCCAAACAGTTGTCAAAGCTGAGGCCAAATGGACAGAAGATGATCTCAAGAAGCTACAAAACCACGCTTCGGCTATAAACATGCTTCACTGTGCGCTTGATGTTGCAGAATATAACAAGATTCCAGGTTGTGAGTCAGCGCAAGAGATCTGGAAGAAGCTGGAGGTCACCTACGAAGGAACCAACAAAGTGAAGGAGTCCAAGGTGAACCAGCAGATGAGACTGTACAAGCTGTTCGAAATGAACGATGATGAAGGAATCTCTGACATGAATGCAAGGTTTACAAACATCATCAACGAGCTCAAGAGACTTGGGAAGATCTTCACTGAGGAAGAACAAGTCAAGAAGATTCTTAGGAGTCTTCCTAAAAACTGGCAAGCAAAGAAGACCGTTGTTGAGGAAGCTCAAGACTTAACCACCTATAAGTATGATGAACTCATCGGCTCACTGCTGACCCATGAGATCTCGATGAAGAATTTCGAGGTGAAGGAAAAGTCTGAAGACAAGAAGCAAAAGTCCCTTGTCATGAAAGCTGACTCCACTGATGGAAGCTCAACACACGATGAAGAGATGGCTATGTTTACCAGAAAGATGAAAAGGCTGTTCAAAAAGAATGACAGATATTCTAAGAAGCCTTATAAAAAGTTTGATAAGTACAAAGCTAACTCCAGCGACAGCAGGTACAAGAAGGACAGCTCAAAGCCCATTACTTGCTTTGAATGTCATCAAACTGGCCATATCAAGTCAAGCTGTCCCTCGCTGAGGAAAGAAAGAAAGAACGGTAAGAAGGCAATGGTGGCAACCTGGAGTGATAGTGATGATTCATCATCATCTGAAGCTGATGCCACTGAGTCAGCGAAGATTTGTTTCATAGCTGACGAACTTGCTGAGCCATGTGCTTCTGAGCATGCTGACCCCTCCATTGCATCTGATGATGAGGAACATTCAATTGAGGTAATATCACTACCCTTGCTCAGAAATGAAATGGTTAATACCTTGAGTGATCTTTACACACTTGTCAAAAAGTGTAATAAAAAGGTTAGAGCACTCAGCAGGCGATGTGATGAGGTTGAGGAGGTCAAAATGAGTGACCTTTGATATCTTCTTCAGGACAACTTAGATTTGCATAGTAACATTGGAATTATGCAAAAGTTTGTCTCTGAGGTCCAATCAGATTCTAAGAAACTGAGAAAGGACGTCACATCCATTCAGAACCAACTAAAGGTTCCAAACAAAAGAAATATTCCTCTGAATACTCAGTACCGAAGTACTGGTCAGTAGAGATGGAATACTCAGCGGAATGTCCAGTGTGACTTCTGTGGGAAGAAAGGACACATGATAGGGGTCAAAAACCCCTATCTTTGGGTACGGTTTTAGGACGGTTTTTAGGTTTATTTGGCTAATAAGCGAGCAATTCTCGCATTTAAATGCTTTTGTGTGAGTTAGTTAGAAATTGGAAGCATTCTATTTACTTTTCGTCGTTTAGGCTCGTTTTGTGATCAATTTAGGCAAATACGGCCGAAATAACACGCATAATAGAATTCCGTTATCTTTTGAAGCTAATTGGTCCGTCAAAAGTCGCACCAAACGAAGCGTTTGCTCAAAATAAGCGATTGACGGATCAATTCGGCTTTTGGACTAATGTTTTCTGGAGTTTTTATGCGTGTGCAGGTGTAAGTTCGGACAAAAAAGGGTTTGGAAGTCATCCGGTACGGATCGAGCGCGCTTCGGGTGAAAACGCTCGGCGAGCAGGGCCCCCCGGGCCATTTCCGCTCGCCGAGCAGGCCCCAAAAACTTGATGCGGATTCCGTGAAGAACCCGATCTGAGGGATAAGTGTACCCCGTCGTTATCAAGTAATAAATTTCTGGGTTTAAGTCCAGGTTATCGTCCACAGGATTTATTTCTGCAAGTACCGAATTACTAAGTCTCGGATGTTATCTAGGCTTAGGGGGTTTTGAGTTTGGTTTTGTTTAATTAATCTACTCCTAGATTGAATTACACTAATTCTAATTAAGTTATCTAATTCTAGCTAAGTTATTCTAAGCCTAACTAAATTACTCTACCCCTAATTGATCTTTTACCAAAGCAATTAACTGAATGAACATGAAGGAATACGATGATAACAATGATAGAGTGTTTAAGCAATTGAATTGAAACTAAGTCGCTTATGTCCAAGGCGATTAACCCGACCTATCCTCCTAAAGTCCCTAGTTCGTGATTCCCTTGTAAGGCCGAAACTAACTCTAAGGCTCAGTAATTTGGGCTTAATCTTCTATAGGGTCGTCAATCCTATAGGCACTGACTAGGTCAGATTCAGCTCGCAATATGTGCCAACCTAATTTTGGGATTATCGAATGAGTTAAACCAATCAGACAAAGCGTAAGACAAAGATTAAAACATCAAAACAGTTGAATAAACAAAATCTATATTATATATCAAAGATGAAGGAATTGTCACCAATGCAGGCGTATCAGAGGCTAGACAGAATATAAAAGAAGAAAAATCCCTTTCAGGGAACCTGTCTACCAATGCAGGCGTCTTTCTAGGATTTAAGGATGGAGCTTGAGTAATCCTCGGTGAACGGAGCTTCGGAGGTGTCTTCAATGGAGGTTTGAAGGTTATGGAGGAGGTGGAGAGGATTTCTCAAGGTGGAAGCTAAGCTAATTACAAAAGTAAAAGATATTTAATTTACAATTGAAAATTCCTATTTATAGACGCGTCTCGGGCCTCGTTTTGACCTAATTTCGTGTCCTTATTGGTGTAGGAAGACGTGGGGCCGAACGTGGCTTCGTGGGGGCGGAATTGGTCTTTTTGACCAATTCCCGCAAGTCTGCTCGCCGAGCAGGAAAGGCTGCTCGCCGAGCAGGATTGCGACGAGCAGCCCCTGCTCGCCGAGCAGGCGCCTGGTGGCCTGCTCGGCGAGCAGGCTTCTGCCGCCCTGCTCGGCGAGCAGGCTCCTGCTCGGCGAGCGTTTTCACCCGAAGCGCGCTCGATCCGTACCGGATGACTTCCAAACCCTTTTTCGTCCGAACTTACACCTGCACACGCATAAAAACTCCAGAAAACATTAGTCCAAAAGCCGAATTGATCCGTCAATCGCTTATTTTGAGCAAACGCTTCGTTTGGTGCGACTTTTGACGGACCAATTAGCTTCAAAAGATAACAGAATTCTATTATGCGTGTTATTTCGGCCGTATTTGCCTAAATTGATCACAAAACGAGCCTAAACGACGAAAAGTAAATAGAATGCTTCCAATTTCTAACTAACTCACACAAAAGCATTTAAATGCGAGAATTGCTCGCTTATTAGCCAAATAAACCTAAAAACCGTCCTAAAACCGTACCCAAAGATAGGGGTTTTTGACCCCTATCAACACACCACAAAGGTGTGCTGGCACGCTCAGCACTGGGGTGCTGACCAGTCAGTGAGACATCCTAAACGGAAGGTCAGTTGTGACTTCTGTGGAAAGAATGGCCATACTGTCCAAGTATGCCGCCATAAAATAAAACATGATGCTTTACCTGATGAACCTAACAAGCAAGGACCCAAAAAGAATTGGGTACCTAAAAGTAACTAGTCACATTGCAGGTAAGCCTGAGGTGTGCTGAGAAGTCAAAGATGTGCTATATTGACAGCGCATGCTCGAGGCATATGACTGGTGATGAAACTCAATTCATCACATTTGAGCGTAAACGAGGAGGAAGCGTAAGTTTTGGAGACAACAAAAAGGGTAAGATAGTAGGATCAGGAACCATTGGAGGTAATCCTACTATTGAGTCTGTCTCCCTAGTTAGTGGACTCAAATATAACTTACTCAGCGTAGCTCAGCTATGTGACAATAGGAGAAAAGTTATATTTAATGACACTGGATGTAAAATATTCGAGGGTAAAACTAATGAGTTAATTTTAACTGCCCCTCGCATTGATAATGTCTTCATGCTAAACTTAGAGAAAAGGTTTTCAAAAACTGTATAATTAGTTTCAAAGGAAGAAAATTCCTGGCTATGGCACAAGAGACTTGGTCATGTAAGCATGGACCTCCTGGCCAAATTAGCAAGAAAGCAATTGGTTGAGGGACTGCCAGAACTTAAATTTGAGAAAGATCAACTATGTCGCGCTTGCCAAGCTGGAAAACAAACCAAACAATCTTTTCATAGCAAAAATATTGTCTCAACTAAGCGTCCGTTAGAGTTACTACACTTGGATCTCTTCGGTCCAGTCCAACCGCTGAGTCTGGGTGGAAGAAGATTTTCCTTGGTCATTGTAGATGACTTTTCTCGGTACACTTGGATCATCTTGCTGAGTAGCAAGGATGAGACCTTTGAGACATTTTCAAATTTGGTTAGAAAACTTGAAAATGATAAAGACCTAAAGTTGGCTCACATCCGAAGTGATAATGGTGGAGAATTCAAGAACCAACAGTTTTTTGAATTCTGTGAAACCAACGGCATTGACCATAATTTTTCTGCTCCTAGAACGCCTCAACAAAATGGGGTTGTAGAAAGGAAGAACAGAACCTTGGTTGAAATAGCTAGGACAATGCTGAGTGAGCATAGGCTTCCGAAGTACTTTTGGGGAGAAGCTGTCAACACAGCGTGCTATATTCTTAATAGGGCTCTTGTTAGACCTATACTAAAGAAAACTCCCTACAAACTTTGGAAAGGACGAAAGCCCAATATTGGATACTTTCGCGCCTTTGGCTGTAAATGTTTTATTTTGAATACCAAAGATAACTTAGCTAAGTTTGACTCAAAAGCTGATGAAGCTATCTTTTTAGGCTACTCAACAAACAGCAAAGCATACAGAGTTTTCAATAAACAAACTCAAGTTTTAGAAGAGTCAGTACATGTTGAGTTCGATGAAACTAACCCTGCAGGGAGATATCAGCCGCTGACCGAGGATGATCCACACTCAGTACCCGCTGACCAAGAAACAGCCGCTGAGTCATTGCCTCAAGGGCTGACCAAAGGTAAAAGCAAAACTCAAATTGTTTTCACTGACCAATCTACACCTGCAGAGATTGTTGAAACACAGACAGCACAAGACATCAATCTACCAAAGGAGATAAGGATACCAAGAGGACACTCAGAGAGTGTTATTCTTGATGCCACTGGGAATACCCTGATGATAAGAAATCAACTCAGGAGATACCTCAGCAATGTAGCCTTCGTCTCAGTTCAGGAACCAAAGAACTTCGCTGATGCTGAGCATGATGAATTCTGGATGAGCGCAATGCAAGAGGAACTTGATCAATTCAGAAGAAACGATGTATGGGAGTTAGTGGCACATCCAAGGAGTCAGAAGACCATTGGAACAAGATGGGTCTTCCGCAACAAGCTGGATGAACAAGGAAATGTAGTAAGGAATAAAGCAAGGCTTGTAGCTCAGGGCTACAGTCAGCAAGAAGGTATTGACTACGGTGAGACCTTTGCCCCAGTGGCAAGGCTAGAGGCTATTAGAATTTTATGCGCTTATGCAAGTTATATGAACTTTAAACTGTTTCAAATGGATGTTAAGAGTGCATTCCTTAATGGAGTTATAAACAAGGAAGTTTATGTCAATCAGCCTCCATGGTTTGAGGATCCTAAATTCCCAAACCACGTTTATAAACTAAAAAAGGCTCTGTACGGCCTCAAGCAAGCACCATGTGCTTGGTATGAGAGGCTGACCAGCTTCCTGCTGACTAGAAATTATGTCAGAGGCAAAGCTGATACAACCTTATTGATTAAGAGAAAGGGTAAAGACACCCTGCTGGCTCAAATATATGTTGATGATATTATATTCGGTGCTACTAATGAGTCAATGTGCAAGGAATTTAGCAAGCAAATGAAGACTGAGTTTGAAATGTCAATGATGGAAGAACTCAACTTCTTCCTTGGACTTCAAATCAAACAAGGGAAAAATGGCATCTTCATCAGTCAAGCTAAATATGCCAAGGAGATATTGAAGAAATATGATCTTGAAAATTGCAAGCCAATATCTACTCCTATGGGCACTGACACTGTCCTTTGTGCTGACGAGAATGGTAAGTCGGTAGACATCAAATTGTATCGAGGTATGATAGGCTCTCTACTTTACTTAACAGCGAGTAGACCGGACATTCAGTTCTCAGTATGCTACTGTGCTAGATATCCATCTAACCCTAAGGAATCTCATTACATAGTTGTAAAAAGAATCCTTAGATATTTGCAAAGCTCAGTGAACGCAGGTTTATGGTATCCCAACACTCATGATTTTACACTCGTTGGATACACTGACGCTGACTATGGATGAGACAATCTTGAACGAAAAAGCACCTCTGGAGGATGCCACTTCCTAGGAAGCTGTCTTGTATCCTGGTTCAGCAAGAAGAAGGCGTCAGTAGCCTTGTCTACCACTGAAGCTGAGTACATTGCTGCTGGACACTGTGTTGCTCAAGTCCTATGGATTAAGCAACAGCTTGAAGACTATGGTGTTCAAACAAAGACAATTGAGGTCAAATGTGACAACAAAAGTGCAATTGATCTATCAAAGAACCCAATTCAGCACAGCAGGATGAAGCATGTCAACATCAGACATCACTTCATTAGAGACCATGTACTCAAGGGTGAGATAAAGCTGACCTATGTCCCAACGGATGAGCAGCTTGCAGATATCTTCACGAAGCCACTGGCTCGTGAGCAGTTCAGCATACTGAGAGAAGCCATTGGTATGTTTAATCCTCTTCAGTAAATTCCAGTTCTAAATATAGATTCATGCTGAGTGAATTAACATGCTGAATGATCTATGCTATTATTTGCTGAGTGAATAGATGTATGCTGAGTGTTTAATGCTATTTGAATAAATATCACATACTGAGCAAATATGCGCACTGAGTAGTTATCTCAAACTGAGCAACCAATTACTTAAACCATCCGTTTGTATAAAACTGACTACTCAGAATATAGAACGATTAGGATTCTCACACTGAGTAAATCGATCTGTTGCACTTAATGCTAAAGCATGCGAATAGCCACCTAGGATGACGTATGCGACGAATGTGTCATAAATTCCAGTATCCTTGTCGGTTGACAATCCCAAGGACAAACTGACACATGGATACGATAAGATCCACCTCTCACCTCTATATACAATGGGAAAATCCCCATTTTTATATCTTTATGCTTACAGAATTTTCTGGCATAAATATTTTCTCTCTTAAAATCTTCAAATCCTTCAAATCTTCTCTACGAAAATGACGAACGACTCTGTAAACATCTCCGATGCCGGTCACCAAACTGCTGGAAACCCTAAGTCTCCTACCCAGCATGATCAAACCAAAGCTACCACACCGAGCAAGAAAACCCAAACTGAGCAAGGTAACTCTTCCAAGGCGAAGCAACCTAAGCAACGAACCTACACTAAGGTCTATGAGAACGTCAGGGAGTATAAGATGGACTACTCAAGGTGGTTCTCGAAAGAGTTTGTGGAAACTAAAAAACCATTCTGTCAGTGGATCTCTAAGAATGGGTGGACCAAGCTATTTTCGATCAGCTACAATACCTACCCTGTCTTGGTAAGGGAATTCTACCACAACCTTCGTGTTGCTGATGATAACCAGGACCATTTGGCCACCAAGGTGAAGGACAAAACCATCTTCATAAATCCCAAATACTTAGCCAACCTTCTGAAGCTTAAGAATGAAGGAGCCATTCTTAGAAAGTCTGGAGATCAGGACGTTACTGGGTACTCCACTACGTTCTGTAAACCGACTGGCCATGCTGGTGAAATTTCTAGCACTTCGATGGGGCAACACCAAAAGATGGCGCACTACCTGCTGACCAATTACATCTACCCTAAGATAAATTGCACCAGCTCAGCGACAAACTTCGAGCAATGCTTCATATGGCATATGCTGACCTACAAGCCCATCAACATGCCAGTATTCTTGATAGCCGGTTTTCAAAGGAGCACTGGAACCCTAAGACTAGGCTCACTCATTACCAAAATCCTACTTGACCACCGAGTAGACCTCACGGGGGAAACTAAGGGACGAGGATCAGAAATAACTGTTGCTGCACTGTTCGCCCTAAAGTTTGATCAGCCAATCAAGAAAGCAAAAGGTGCTCCTGACCCAAAAGGTGCTGCTAACCCAAACACTGAGGGGACAGTAATCAAAAAGGGCAAAAGAACTAAGGCCCCTGCTGACAGAAAGAGGAAAGCTGTGCATAGCACCTCTAAGGAAGTTGTTCCCGCTCCTAAGAAGATAAAAATTGTATCCAAAGGAACGACTGCACAAGCTGAGCCTAAGTCAGCTGAGAAAAGACATAGGCAAGATGAGCCTAAGCCATATGAAAGGGAAAATGTTGATGAAGAGCCTCTAAGTAAGAAGCAGAAGAACTCTTCAGAGTTAAATCCACTCGATGCCATTCCTACTGGCTTCTTTGTTCCCGACGACTCTCACTATGCTCAGAGTCAAGGTGTTGCCGCTGAGCAACAGAACGATGAAGTTGAACTGGATGATCAGTTCATTGAACAGTTGGAAGAAGAATTAGATGAGGAAGATCAAGATGATGAGCAAGAAGAAGAAGAAGAGAGTGGTCAGGATGACATTGAGGAGACAGCAAGTGAAGAAGATGCTGAGCCAACTCACACTGAGTTGGCTACAGAAGAAGAAGCTAAGCAAACTGAACAGCAGGATGCTGATCAAGGAGTACATTCTCCATCTCATTCAATTCAATCAATTCATGCTGATCCCACTCCTCCAAGGACCCAGGGAAAAAGAAGAAGACTTGTCAAGGCACACCCAACAACTGTGCTTGACGTCATGGATGACTTATCGCAGAAAAGACCAACCACCGATCCATCTACTATAAAGCTAAAATTCTTCAAGAAATCTTCTACTACTCTGCCAGAGCACACTGAAAAGCAAGCCTCTGTTTCTCTTCCACAGGAACAAGACGACTTAGATGCTTCTGTGAACCCAACCAACACCGAGCCAATTCTAAATGCAGATGCTGAACCTAGCCCTCTGCCGGCTAAGGAAATTCCTGCTTCAGTCAGCACTAAACCTATCCAACCTTCAACAGAAAGTCAGCTTCAGCCTGACTCTGAACCTGCATCCAATGCTGCTACTCAATCACCTCTCCAGTGCAGGTTGACACACCAAGACAAGTCACTGACCCCACTGGCACTACAAATGATGCATTGAATCTCACTCCTCCACCAGCTGGTCAAACTAATGAAGACTCATACAACTACCTCACTGAAACTGAGTCTGGTCGAAGGATAATTAACTCAGCTCAGGCCTTGATCCAAGACCTTCATCACACTTCTGACACTGCTGCTGGGTCTGCCGATAATGAATCCACTCAGCTTCCACAAGTCACTCAACTTCTCAATGAGGTTCGAGGCCTAAAAGACTTGCTGAGTGTAATGCTCAATACACAATCCCAACAACCAAAGCAGGCGTCCATAACAAAGCTGGCTGAACTCCAGCTGACCATGGTTCAACATATCAACTCCCTACAGGGACAATTTCAAGCCTTGTCAGCTGCGAACTCAGGGTATGCAACTTCTGCCAAAGTTCATCAGTTATTCACCCAGCTTCGAACTGAGCAAGAGAAGACAAACCATCAGCTTTCCTCTTACTCCCAATGCTCAGTAGAACAGATTGGCGAAGCTGTTCGTCTTCTGAATCTAAACAAGGCAGAGATGGACACTGACCAAATGAAGCAAAATGAGATTCTCCAGTATACACATCAAATCTTTATCCATGTGCGTCACTCCAACATTCAACGTCAGTTCTATGACTCATCTTTGCTTAAGATGTTTCATCAAGCTTATGCTGCGCTGACTGATACACTCACTTGGATGGGTAAATCTCAAGCCTACGCACTGAGCATCCTCAGCGCTGCTGAAATTGGTGTGCCTCAAGAGGTCTTCGACGATGGTGTTGCTATCTTTGATGGCATCAATGAAAGCACCTTCAAGCTTAAGGAATTCTCAGCTCAAATATCTGAAGCTTCTCAAAACAGCACCTTCAGGCCTCCTCCTCCTCCAGATGCTGCCAAAACGGGGGAGAAAGAACAAACAGGAAGAACTCAGCAAGAGGCTGCTGGAAGTAGTCAGCTTAAGGGGAAGGGCAAACTGAACGTTACGAAGAAATAGCTTTAGTTAAGATAGCTAGTTTCTAAGTCTTAAGTATCCATGTTTGTTTTGTACAATGCTGACTACTTATTAATACTATGCTTGCATCAAATTGTTCAACTTGATTAAAATCTTATGTGATGCTGAGCTATTATGTTTTGCATACATCAACTGTGTTTATCATTCTTAATGACTTCTGATTGTATGCTGTTAACACTGTCTTGTATGATTAAAACATTGTCTTATAAAACTCATTGAACAACAAAATACTCAGCGCTCTCTGATAGCAAAATCTTCCACTTAAAACTGAGTTGGTAGAATATGTTTCATGAGCTGACCTTATTTGAAAACTGACCTAGGACTTACTCGATTAAACCTTAAAATGTTTTGAGTAAAACCGTGTCAGTAACTCAACCCTTACGGGGGAGTTTATTAAGTTATAAAAGGTCAACTATCATGGGGGAGCTCAAAACTAAGTTCTTCACTGAATAGTTTTGCCAACATCAAAATGGGGGAGTTTGTTGAAACACCTTTCCACATGATTTTGATTTGACAAAATTATTTAAGTATATGATTTAAGAATATTCTAAACACACTAAGTTTAAATGCTTTGATTTATTACACTAATGTGTTTGTTCAATGTTGAGTTAAATTGTTTATAAGACATAAAGACTAAAAGGTTAAAGGCCCAAAGGAAAGTCAAAGGCCCAAGACAACTCGGCCCGTGTAAACAAAATGCTGTCGTTGTGAACAAAACGCAGCTCAGCATGAAGAAGGATCTGGAAGACTTTCTTTATCTACTTCGGAACGAAGCTGCTGAGTTGGACGACAAAGAGTACAAGATAGCAGCTGAGCAATGAACAACTTCAAGACAAAGTATTTCTACTTTGGGTAAAGTTCAGAAGACACAGAAAGCTGTCTGGAAGACTTTGCCATAAAAGGCGAAATATTCTGTCCGTCTGTCTAAAAGCTGCTCAGCACTGACCAAAGACAAAAGATACAATAATCTGATTGGCCAATGGCACTGAGCGTGTACTGAGTGACAACGACATCAAGCCGTTTCCCTCCAACGGTTATTTCAAAATTTGAAATAACCGATACCTCAAGTGTCACTATAAATAGGCCTTTCAGTTGCTTCATTCGATGCAGATCTTCAACAAGCCATTACGCTGACCAAATTTCTACTTGAAGAATCTGTGTGAAAAAGCAAAGCAAATACTTACACCAACTTCCATATTACTGTGTAAAAGTCTAGAGTGATTATCCAATCATCTAAAGTGTCTTAGCAACTGTTGTTTAGGACAAACTTATTATCATTTCTAGAATTAGAAAGGAGAGGCTGAGTACTCGGTTATAGTACTCAGCAATAGAATAGGAGTGAGTAGAGGTATAGAGGAAGGTACTCTTGTTATACTCAGCTTCTTGTTGTAAAAGGTTTGATGATCCACCGTTAAAGAGCTCAGTAGAGAATTCGAAAGCTCGAAACGTGTTCCGGGGACAGGACGTAGGCATAGAGGCCGAACCTGGATAAATCTGTTGAGTAACATCATTCTAACCTTAAACTCCTTTAATATATATATTGCTTGCTTAAACAAAACTGACCAAGTAAAGAGGTCACGCTGAGTTGTGTGTATTGAGTATCTGAGTTCAGGAATAGACTCAAGTGCTATCTCCTGACTCAAAGAAAGAAGCTGACTTAGTCACCAGTTGATTAAGCCAGTGTCTTACTTCAATCAGAGCGCTGTGTAATTCCTTTTCAAAGAAAAGAAGTCAGCCTTAACGTATTAAAATTTTAAATAGTTTCTATCCCCCCCTTGGAACTAAACTGTTACATTAAAAGGGACCAAGAAGTGTATCCAATGAGTGTGAAATCGTGAGTATTGGGATACCATAAACCTGCATTCACTGAGCTTTGCAAATATCTAAGGATTCTTTTTAAAGCTATGTAATGGGATTCCTTAGGGTTAGTTTGATATCTAGCACAATAACATATTGAGAACTGAATGTCTGGCCTACTAGCACTTAAGTAAAGTAGAGAGACGATCATACCTTGGTACAATTTGCTATCTACCGACTTACCATTCTCGTCAGCGCAGAGGACAGTGTCAGTGCCCATAGGGGTAGATATTGGCTTGCAATTATCTAGTTCGTACTTCTTCAATATCTCCTTGGCATATTTAGCTTGACTGATGAAGATGCCATTCTTTCCTTATTTGATTTGAAGTCCAAGGAAGAAGTTGAGTTCTCCCATCATTGACATTTCAAACTCAGTCTGCATCTGCTTACTAAATTCCTTGCACATTGACTCGTTAGTGGCACCAAAAATAATGTCATCCACATAAATCTGAGCCAGCAGGGTATCTTTACCCTTCCTCTTAATGAATAAGGTTGTATCAGCTTTACCTCTGACATAATTTCTTGTCAGCAGGAAATTGGTCAGCCTCTCATACTAAGCACGTGGTGCTTGCTTGAGGCCATACAGAGCCTTTTTGAATTTATAAACGTGGTTTGGGAACTTGGGGTCCTCAAACCCTGGAGGTTGATTAACATAAATTTCCTCGTTTATAACTCCATTAAGGAATGCACTCTTAACATCCATTTGAAATAATTTAAAGTTCATATACGATGCATATGCACATAAGATTCTTATAGCCTCTAGCCTTTCCACTGGGGCAAAGGTCTCACCGTAGTCAATACCTTCTTACTGACTGTAGCCCTAAGCTACGAGTCTTGCTTTGTTCCTGACCACGTTCCCTTGTTCATCCAGCTTGTTGCGGAAGACCCATCTTGTTCCTATGGTCTTCTGGCTTCTTGGATTTGGCACTAAGTCCCATACTTCATTTCTTCTGAATTGATCAAGCTCTTCTTGCATTGCATTCATCCAGAACTCATTATGCTCAACTTCAGCGAAGTTCTTTGGTTCCTGAACTGAGACGAATGCTACGTTGCTGAGGTATCTCCTGAGTTGATTTCTTGTCATCAGGGTATTCTCAGCGGCATCAAGAATGGCATTCTCTGAGTGTCCTCTTGGTATTCTGATCTCCTTTGGTAGATTGATGTCTTGTGCTGGTTGTGTTTCAACAATCTCTGCAGGTGTAGATTGGTCAGTGAAAACAATTTGAGTTTTGCTTTTACCTTTGGTCAGCCCTTGAGGCAATGACTCAGCGGCTGTTTCTTGGTCAGCGGGAGCTGAGTGTGGATCATCCTCGGTCAGCGGTTGGTTTCTTCCTGCAGGGTTAGTTTCATCGAACTCAACATATACTGACTCTTCTAAGACCTGAGTTCGTTTATTGAAAACTCTGTATGCTCGACTGTTTGTTGAGTAGCCTAAAAAGATAGCTTCATCAGCTTTTGAGTCAAACATAGCAAGGCTGTCTTTAGTATTTAGAATAAAACATTTACAGCCGAAGGCACGAAAGTATCCAATATTGGGCTTTCGTCCTTTCCAAAGTTCGTAGGGAGTTTTCTTCAATATGCGTCTGACTAGAGCCCTATCGAGTATGTAGCACGCTGTGTTAACAGCTTCTCCCCAAAAGTACTTTGGAATACTATGCTCACTCATCATTGTCTTGGCTATTTCAACTAAGGTTCTGTTCTTCCTTTCAACAGCCCTATTTTGTTGAGGCGTCCTAGGAGCAGAAAAGTTATGGTCAATGCCGCTGGCTTCACAGAATTCAACAAACTGTTGGTTTTTGAATTCCCCACCATTATCACTTCGGATGTAAGACAATTTTAGGTCTTTATCATTTTCAAGTTTTCTTACTAAATTTGAAAACGTCTCAAAGGTTTCATCCTTGCAACTCAGCAAGATGATCCAAGTGTACCGAGAAAAGTCATCTACAATAACCAAGGAAAATCTCCTATCACCCATGCTCAGCGGCTGGACTGGTCCGAAGAGATCCAAGTGTAGCAACTCTAATGGACGCTTAGTTGAGACAATATTTTTATTATGAAAAGATTGTTTGGTTTGTTTTCCAGCTTGACAAGCGTTGCATAATTGGTCTTTTTCAAACTTAAGTTCTGGCAGTCCCTCAACTAATTGCTTTCTTGCTAACTTGGCCAGGAGGTCCATGCTTACATGACCAAGTCTCATGTGCTATAGCCAGGAATTTTCTTCCTTTGACACTAAGCATACAGTTTTTGAAAACTTCTTTTCTAAGTTCAGCATAAAGACATTATCAATACGAGGGGCAGTTAAAATTAACTCATTTGTTTTACCCTCGAGTATTTTACATCCAGTGTCATCAAATATAACTTTTCTCCCATTATCACATAGCTGAGCTACACTGAGTAAGTTATATTTGAGTCCGCTGACTAGGGAGAATGACTCAATAGTAGGATTACCACCAACGGTTCTTGACCCTACTATCTTACCCTTTTTGTTGTCTCCAAAACTTACACTTCCACCTCGTTTATGCACAAGTGTGATGAACTGAGTTTCATCACCCGTCATATGCCTCGAGCATGCGCTGTCAATGTACCACATCTTTGAATTCTCAGCACACCTCAGGCTTACCTGCAATATAGCTAGTTACTTTTAGGTACCCAATTCTTTTTGGGTCCTTGTTTGTTAGGTTCAACAGGTAAAGCATCATATTTAATTTTATGACGACATACTTGGACAGTGTGTCTATTTTTCCCACAGAAGTCACAGATGTCCTTCCGTTTAGGATATCTCACTGACTGGTCAGCACCCCAGTGCTGAGCATGCCAGCACACCATTGTGGTGTGTCCTTTCTTCCCATAGAAGTCACACTGGACATTCCGCTGGGGATTCCATCTCTGTTGACTAGTACTTCGGTACTGAGTGTTCAGAGGAATATTTCTTTTATTCGGAACATTTAGTTGGTTCTGAATAGATGTGACATCCTTTTTCAGTTTCTTAGAATCTGATTGGACTTTAGAGACAAACTTTTGCATAATTTCTATGTTGTTATGCAAAGTTGAGTTGTTTTGAAGAAGATATCGAAGGTCACTCAGTTTGACCTCTTCGATCTCGTCACATCGCCTGCTGAGTGCTTTAACCTTCTTGTTACCCTTTTTGACAAGTGTGTAGAGGTCACTCAGGGCATTAACCATTTCGTTTCTGAGCAAAGGTAGTGATATTACCTCAGTTGAATGTGCCTCATCATCTGATGCAATAGAAGGGTCAGCGTGCTCAAAAGTACAGGGCTCAGCAAGTTCATCTGCCATGAAACAGATCTTTGCTGACTCAGTGGCATCAGCTTCAGATGATGATGACTCATCACTATCATTCCAGGTTGCCACCATTGCCTTCTTGTCGTTCTTCTTTTCTTTCCTCCGCGTGGGACAGCTTGACTTGATATGGCCAGTTTGATGACATTCAAAGCATGTAATGGGCTTTGAGATGTCCTTCTTATACTTGCTGTCGCTGGACTCAGCTTTGTACTTATCAAACTTCTTGTAAGGCTTCTTAGAATATTTGTCATTCTTTCTGAACAACCTTTTAATATTTCTAGTGAACATAGCCATTTCTTCATCGTCTGTTGATCTCCCATCAGTGGAGTCAGCTTTCATGACAAGAGACTTTTGCTTCTTGTCTTCAGACTTCTCCTTCACCTCGAAGTTCTTCATTGAGATCTCGTGGGTCAGCATCGAGCCAATGAGTTCATCATACTTGTAGGTGGTTAAGTCTTGAGCTTCCTCAACAACAGTTTTCTTTGCTTGCCAGCTTTTAGGAAGACTCCTAAGAATTTTCTTGCCTTGCTCTTCCTCAGTGAAGATCTTGCCAAGTCTCTTGAGCTCGTTGATTATGTTTGTGAACCTTGAGTTCATGTCAGAGATTCCCTCATCATCATTCATTTCAAACAGCTCGTACAACCTCATGTGCTGGTTGACCTTGGATTCCTTCACCTTGTTGGTTCCTTCATAGGTGACCTCCAGCTTCTTCCAGATCTCCTGCGCTGACTCACAACCTGAAATCTTGTTGTATTCTGCAGCATCTAATGTTGGGGGTTGGTGTCCTATAGACAATTGTTCTAGGATACAAACTTAATGTAAATGAATTGTTCTTTATATCATTTGTTTTAATGAGATATATGTTTTATAACTATATAAAGGCAATCCCTTTTAAGCACTAAATAAAGTCTAAAAAAAGGAAATTCGTAAGTTTATTTAAAGTGATTATAAAGTGTTCATACAAGCATGAAGTGAGACAAAACTTTATAATAAACTAATAAACTTAAAACCACCCTAAGTCAAGTGATATGTTTAGGATTGATATATCACTGTTGAGACTTGTATGTAACAATGTCTTCTGTCCGACAGAAAGCTGATCTCACAAGCTTCATATATATAGATATCTGGACAGTTACACAGATCCGATGAAACGTTATTCATTAGGATTGGGGATCCGATTTGAGATAACAGGATGGGTAGATTCATCCTTGTCACCTGTTCATCTCATTGGTATTAATAGGTATAACTAATCCTCAGACTCAAAGGAATGTTAATTGGTCATCCTGAATTACTGAATGTGAGACTTTGATCCTACGGTCCCACGATCCTTAACAGAGATGACTCTGGGGTGTGAACTGCAAAGGTTGGGTGTCATAGGAGGTAATGTCAGGGTAGTTATACATTGGATTGAGCATTTATCACTCCCGATTAATGGGAGATACGTCCATGGATCACTTGTGGAAGACTCGACTCTAAATCCTTGCAAGGTGATAGCTTAAGACTTGAAATGCGGATTTCACTTAACCTATCTATTTGAGTTGACTCGGCCTGTACAAGTAAAACGAACGTCTCGCTATATGTGACTTGACATCATCCATAGTCATAAGATTCAGTTCAAGGATGTAGTTGATAAAGGATCGAATTATACTGTAACTAATACAGAAAGGTTAACGACGGAATCAACCTGTCTTCTTAACGGACTCTGGGGGAATGATTACAGACTTGCCAATAACATACTCAGTACATCATTCCGTTATGCAAAGATTAAATATAATTCTTGAAGAAATTAATTTAATAGTTGCATACGGCCAGAAGTAGTAAGAACCTAATGGATCACACATAAGACTTGGAACCAAAAAAGAGATGGATGTTGTTAATTGATGGAAGCCCAAATGAGCCCAGTAAGGCCCATTTACTTAAGGGGGGCCGAAATTTATATGTAATTGGTAAGGAATTATTTTAATTCCATTAATCCTAATTTGATTAGGAATATGAATTAAATTAATTAAGAGATAATTAAGTTAGGAGTTTTAATTAGATTAATATACTCCTATTATTATCCAATAAGGTTATTTATTATTATCCTAGATATATTAGATATATAGTGAGATAATAATTAGGAATTCTATTCCGAATTGAATTCCTATTAAGTAACCTATTCCTATCTAACTAGGGTTTAGATACAAAAGATTATATATACCCCCTTACTACATGAATTTCGACAAAGCTCTTACCCTCCCCTCTATGTGATTTTCGAAACCTACATCTAGAGAGAGAAAGAGAATTTGACTCCCCTAGTTCGTGGACGAGAATTAATACGACTTTCATCGTTTGATTAATTTCATTCATCTTCTTTTCTCTTTGATCTTGTGTTGATTAATTAGAGGCAATCTATTTTGGTTGCATCTCATACGGTTGATTCTAACTTAATCTCAATGTGTTTTACTTTGTGCTTGGGAACTCGAAGAAGAGTTGTGGGCACTTCATTAACAACGGTAGATTGTTCATCATAAGGTATTTCTTCTTATCCCTCTTTATATGAAATAATGATTAACGGATCCTATGGTTAAAAGGAAGTAGGCTAAAATTTTTATATTTCCGCTGCTATACCTTAGCCTAATTTCCAACAGTGGTATCAAAGCCATCGTTAAATCCGTTATTTCATATATGAAAATTTAGAAGTTTTTCAATAGGATTGAATAAATATTTATGGTTAGGTTAATTGATAAATAAGTTTTGATTAATTAATCTTAAGGATAAATAAGTTTTAATTAATTGTTAATTAAAATTGATTATGCATATGTTCCTAATTATTTCGGTTGATAATCATTATAACAAAATCTATTAGTTTTATAGTTAGGTTAATAAAATCAGTTTTATTAATTCTAAAGATAAAACGGAAACCTATTGTAGTTTTTCCTGTTTCTGAAAGTCGTTTTTAAAACCGTTTTAAAATCTGATATATATATATATATTTATAAATAATAATAATAAAATAATATAACGCGACAGCAGCCCGAGTCGCGCCTCGCGGCGCGACTGGCCACTGTCGCGCGCGACTGCTGCCTCGCAACAGCAGCTGCGTGCGGCGTCCCGCGCGCCCTAAGGGCCGCTGCCAATCGGCAGCGGCCCACTCTCAGGCCCGGCCCGATACCCACTTGATTTTAAATGGTTTAAAATCGTTTTATATTTAAATATATATATATTTCAGAAATTGATAGTTTTCTGTTTTGATTATCGAATGAAAATTTGTTTAAAAGTTTGTTTTACCAATTTGTAAATCAAAATGTTAAATGAATTAAAATCTAAATAATTGGAACATGCATAATTAAAGTTTTGTATAGTTATATTAACCTAAAAGTTTAATATAAAAGAATACGAAACTATTAGAAGTAAAATTGGATGAAAGTTAATTTGATAAGTTAATGTGATTAACATTAATATTACATAAGATAGTTATGTAATCAACCAATTAAATTTATTTAATTTAGTCTATGCATGTTTGGAGTTATGGACATATTTGGACCCTCTCTTTAGTCTTTTGGTATTTTTGAAATAGGGTCTGCGAGTCCTGCCTATCTACTCTATTGTAATTTCTCCTCTCATCTAATTCCCTTCAATTCAGTTGAAGTTTTCTTTAGTAGTATAGAAATTAATATGTAATTTCAAGGCGCCATGGAGAAGACGGAGGACCTAAAGAGAAATATGTAATAGTTAGTATTTCCTTAGGTTTGCCCTTTTATTCCGTCTCTGGCTCGACGGAATAATTTAGATGATATGTCCATAACGCCAATGTATGTGAATGTATGTGTCTGATGTATGCTAAAGCAAATCAAGACTAAGTTAGATTACGAGACCTAAAATAAAATCTCTCGTTAAAAAGTTAAGTAAATAAGTAAGTTATTAAAATCGGTTGCCCCTCCCTAATATTATAATTCAGCCGGCAGTACTGGGGGCCTTTGGGTTGTTGAGTAAACTCAAGCTCGGGGTCTTATGGTAACACCTGAATTATCGAAAATCGTTCTTTCATGAATATGGGGTAATACTTAAATTAGATTATGATAATTGGATGAGTAAACTCATATTGTCATAAACTAATGGGCAAGATGGTTGGGATTAATATGAATAGCATATTAGTTACTAATGTGGTTAGTAACCCAATAACCTAGGAATCACATTAGAGATGTGATTGATCATATGAATCTACCTAATGAATGAGACTAGCTTGTTGAGTAAACTCAAGGCGAAATCTCAGGAGTTAGGATCCTAGCTCACTAAAGGATTTGTGAAATTCTTCGAATTAATATGGAGGGCTATTAATTTGGCAAAATAGTGGGAGCAATCTAAAAATAAACTAAAAGGCCTATAATTTTAGATTGATATACTTTAAGCAAATGAATGACATACGTTTACTCTTTCTCACTCTCAGGTTTAATTAAACGCACACTCTTAAAATCATGACTAACACCAATCTGCGAAACATTCTTACCGATAACAAATTGAATGGTTCAAACTTCACCGACTGGTATCGCAACCTCAAAATTGTTTTGAAGTTCGAAAGGAAAGGGTATGTACTTGATACACCGATACCCCCTTACCCAACGAATGATGCTTCCTACCAAGAGTCTTATGCTTACTTGAAGCACAAATCTGATGATGATCAGACAGGAGACATCATATTTGCATCTTTGACACCGGAAGTTAAAAGACAACTACATTCAGATATGGATGCCTATTCCATGGTCAAGCACCTAAAAGAGTTATTTGTAAATGAAACTCGGTGCGAGCGCTTCGAAATAACAAAGGAGTTATACAAAAGCAAGATGCAGGTGGGCACATCTGTAATGGCGCATTGTGCCAAAATGATCAGCCTTATCACCAAGTTTTCTAGTATTGGAGATGCGATGGATGATGAACTAAGTGAAAACTTACTTCTTCAATCCCTCCCCGAGAGTTACTCACAGTTCATCGAGAACTACCAAATGAGTGGCTTGCAAATCTCTCTTGTAGAGCTTGCACATATGCTCGAGTCAGTCGAGCCCATTATAAAAGAAAACGAGGAGATACTGGCCCTTGCTATTGAAGGATCGAGAAAAAGGAAAGGGATCTCTCCCGATCCAAACCATCCTGATAAAGGCAAGGGGGCTATGCTCACTGAAACAAAGGGAAAGGAATTAAAAAAGCCCAAAGGAAAATGCTACTATTGTGGTGACTTGGGGCATTGGAAGAGGGACTGCATGGAGTACCTAACCTTCCACAAGAAGGAAAATAACGGTGCTACAGCATCTGGTATGTTTTATATTGAAATAAATACAGTTTCATTGTCTGAATCTTGGGTACTTGATACCGGATGTGGATCTCATATTTGTACAAATATGCAGGAGCTAAAACAAACTAAGGAACTAAAGAAAGGAAGCATAAACTTGCGAGTGGGAAATGGAGCAAGAGTTGCCGCCATCGCAATTGGAGATTATGTTTTATCTTTGCCCTCTGGGCTTGTAATAGAATTAAGGAATTGTTTATACGTTCCTGAAATGTCTCGTAACATTATTTCTATTAGCCGTCTTGTTGACGACGGTTTTCATATTTCAATAAAGAACAATAGTTGCAATTTTTATAAAGATTCGATCTTTTATTTTTCAGGAATATCACAAAATGGGATTTATGTGTTGGATGACAAAACTCATGTTTTTGCAATTGATACCAAAAGACATAAGATAGATAATTCAACTTACTTGTGGCATTGTCGTTTAGGCCATATAAACAAGAGACGCATGCTAAAGCTACATTCAGATGGGCTTATAGATCCAATCGATCATGAATCATTGGAAACATGCGAATCATGTTTAAAAGGTAAAATGACAAAGACACCCTTTAGCAATAAAGGTGAGCGTGTATCAGACACTCTAGGACTTATTCATTCAGATGTATGCGGTCCTATGTCAGTCCAAGCAAGAGGAGGATTCAGATACTTCATAAGCTTCATAGATGACCATACCCGATATGGTTACGTCTACTTGATGAAGCACAAATCAGAAGCTTTTGAGAAATTCAAATGCTTCAAGAATGAAGTGGAAAATCAATTAGAAAGGAAAATAAAGACGATTCGATCTGATCGAGGTGGTGAATATCTTTCAGATGATTTTCTGAATTATCTAACTGAATGTGGGATATGCTCACAATGGACACCTCCCTATACACCACAACACAATGGTGTATCCGAGAGGAGAAACCGTACCCTACTAGATAAAGTACGATCCATGATGAGCATGGCCTTACTTCCAAAGACGTTCTGGGGCAAACGGCTTCCTGTCGTTGTCACTCAGGACTGCTCAGTGTCGTTGGCCAATAGGATTCTTGCATCTTCTATCTTCGTCAGTGCTTGGTAGCTTTTCATCCGTTAAACAGAATGTTTCGACATTTACGGCAAAGTCCACGAGACAGCTTCCTGCGCCTTCTGAACTTTACCCAAAGTAGAAATACTTTGTCTAGAAGTTGGTTCTTGTCTGTCGCTATCTTGACTGCATTGTCGTTCCACTCAGCAGCTTCATCTTGAAGTAATTGAGAGAAGGCTTCTCGATCCTTCTTCATGCTGAGTCGTTGTTTCACTTGATAGGGCTGCGTTTTGAAATCTTGGGCCGAACAGTCTTGATGTGTTGACTTGGGCTTGACTTCCACTTATGGGCCTTAAAGCTAATTTTCTTAATTGCTTATAAACAATAAACTCAACATTGAACAACCACATTAGTATGAATAAATCAAAGCATTTAACTTTAATGTGTTAGAATATTTTGTCAATTATATGAATAATTTTGTCAAATCAAAATCATGTAGAAAGGTGTTTCAACAGATGTTACTTCCGAAGGATAATAAGGGATTATCATATAATATTATCATTGCTTACTAATAAGGCATTTGGGCTTTAGGCCTAATCTCGCACACCCCAGGCCTGTCCAACCTTGGACATTGTCCCAGCTCAACATCCATGCCTTTCTAGCAAGAGGGGCCCCACCCCCTTGACCAAGCTGGGTTACTCACATATACTCGCGTGCCAAGGCGAATCAATCTCCTGAAGGAATTATGGACCTTTACCAAAAGACCTATAGCCTATATAAAATCTCTAAGTAAGCAAGGGAATGGGTTATTTTCTATCCCTCCCTCTCTACACTTTATCTCACAAATACTCTCTTTATCCTTACTAACTTGATTGTCGAAGCTTACACATGGGACTACTCTTGGCACAGGACATCCAACTCTAGTGGGCCTATCATTACTCATTACCCATACCTCATTATTTGGTGCAGTGAGTGTAGATCACTTTACACTACCGATCTAATATTTCATCTGAAACAATCCCTAAAACTAGTAAAAAATCTTCCAACTAGGCGTACCCCAACCAAAGAGGTTATTGAAACTAGCCAGCAAACCAAACAAAAGGGGATCGATGTGAATCCTTCCAGTCTCAACATTGGAGATAAAGTGACAGTAGAAACTGATTTCAATAACGAGTTCTTTGACCTCACGATATGATGGATGTAAACATTTTGAGACTTTCAAGCCACTCAAATATCACATGCAAAACACAACGATAAATGCTGGAAACCCAAAAAGTCATGCAAGAAGATAATAAAAAACTCTAGGAAGTTTTGCCAGCTAAAAATCCTCACACACAGAAGGCCATTCCTGTGAAAACCGATAGAGCACCTAAGGGTGAAGACATCGACCCGCTACAAGAGGCCAACTTATAAACAAGCAGACTACCATGGACACTCTACAAGTATCTAAAATAATGGAACAAGCTCTGACAAAGATAAGGGAAGATTGGGAAGCCAAATTTGACATATTTTAGAGAAAAAAGCACTAGTCGGAGCCATTGGGGGCAAGGTCACGTCTAGAAATTCTCCTTTGGTCCAACACATCATCAATAACATTATTCTAAAAAAAATTAGAAGACTCCCTAGCTGTTAGCTTACACGAGCATTAAGGATGCAAATAAACATTATATCACCTTCATGATCATGATCAACCTCTGCTCTAAAGAGGATTATGTCATGTGTAAGGTCCTCCTATGATCCTAGTGGGTGTCGCTCTGGAATGGTACAAAGGGTTGGAACCCAAAATTGTGGACTCGTCTAACTTGCTGAAAGACTTAATTGTCACTCGATTCATTGGGGGGCAGTGAAAGCCAAGAGGATAAGTTCAGACATAAACAATGTCAAGTAGTAATCGAGTGAATCCTTATGGGGATTCCTAACTTGTTTCCACCTTATGTCATTATAGGTAAAGTTGATGAACCTAGATGTGGCCATCGACACCCTAGCAAAAAAGATGACATGCCAATCTCTTAGACACAAGTGTTATACAAATCCTCCCTAGTCTTTCTAATAGTTGATGGCCATTGGAGAAAGTTTAATCTGCCTCGATGATGTCATGAGGCAGGCAGATTACAAAGAAAGAGAGAAAGACAAGTCTGGGAAAGAGCATAAATAGGAAGAGAGAGGAAAACTAATGGTGGAAAAAGAAGAACCCCAAAGTTGGAGGGATGAGGGCCCCATCCCCTACCATCCACGTAGAGACAAACCAGGAGAGAAGCCCGAGATGACAAGAGAACCCATAAGAGTTATGGTTGAGAAGTCCATTATTCAAACGAATCTCATCCCTTCTAAGGCAAGATAGCCAAATGGAACCTTCGTGGTCTTACCGCCCTTCAACCATATCGAATCAACCATCAAGGTCCGCACAAAGAAGAGATAAGTACTGCAAGTTACACTAACGGGGTAGCTAAAACACAGATGAATGCAATAACTACTCCAAAGAGTGCGAAAAAGTATTGCTCCAATGCCCAAGCCCCAGGGGCGGGCAGAGACAGGAAGGACATCAAGATTAGAGGGACTCAACACCTTAAAAGGATGAACCAAAACACCCTATGTCACACCCGACCCTGAACGACCTCAATCGGCATCGGGCGTGAAATGTAAAGATCACAATCAACACTTAATAGTCTCCAAATATCATAAATATCACTTTTCCAGGTATTCCTCTTAAATGTATATTCTAAACAAATCCATATTCCTATTACATTAAAACCTCAACATATTTACCAACTTCATCGTAATACAATTAAATATTAAAGTTCTAATAATAATTCTAACAATTAGCAACAACTTCCGATCCTCGCCTAATCGGTCGGTAACCTTCTTTCTATCTTGTACTTTCTCACCTAAAAACATTAAAACATTTAAAAAGGTGAGACAAAAATCTCAATAAGCAATTATCAACTACATAAAGTACTTATACTCAAAATAGCTATATATATAGTTTAATTTTCAAAATGCATCATATAAAATTCATATTCTTAAAAATGAACACTTTATGGATTAAACCATAATAAAATACTCAAAGTAGTACTTTTAACCAAATATGCACTTTAAAATATCATAAGCTTGTTATACGCATTATTTCTCAAATATCACACATTGGAAAACTGTATTAAAATACTTAATACAAAACTTGTATTCAAAATAGCTATATATATTTATTTGTTTAAAATCTCAACTAAACAAAATCAATAGTTTTGTAATTAACCATTTACTCAAATCAACCGTAAATCACTAGTTACTTCATAAACCGTATATCAATAATACTTCACAATCGTATCTCGATAAACACTTCACAACTGTATATCAATAAATTCATGACAAATCGTATCTCAATAAATACTTCATAAACTGTATATCAATAAATATTTCATAAACCGTATATCAATAAATATTTCGCAAATCGTATCCATCCGAGAGATAATCCTCGTATGTATCAATCCCCACAATATATTAGAATCGAGATATCTCATGATTTTGCCTAACCCACATGGTCTTACTCAACACTTCTTTGCCATACCCGCTAGGTCTTCCAACTGTGTACACAGGCCGTATTTCTCACTAAATACGGACTTTAATAAAAACCCGGATTACTCTTGATGGATACTAAAAATATTATAATTTCATAATATAATTTAAAATCAGAAATATATATATATCCCTCATAAATCAACATCATAAATTTTTCTCAATACCTTTACTCAATCAATTTTCAAAATATTAAATCATACTTCATAAATCAAACCAAAATCACCAATAAATAATTTAAAAATATACTTATCAATATTAACTTCAATTTCTTAAAAATACACATAAATCATCATATATAAACTTTATTTCAATAAATCATGAGTTCATCAAAATTACTACTTTAACAATCTCTAATTAAAACTAAAATATATTTTAAGAAATAAATTTATAGAAAATCACTTAATATATACATATACCTTTATTCATAAATCAATTATCAATAAAGTTTCTAAATACACTTCCCTTTGAATTCCACTCTTCAAAATACCAAATCTTATACAAATATTAATCAAATATACTAAGTTCATCAAAACAAAACAAAACTCAAATCATATATACATAAATATATATTATGAAATTGACATGCAAATACATATATAATTACTTGAACTTAACTTTAAGTTCATGTTAAAAACTAAATCATAAAAACTCCAATTAATCAAATGCATGTCAAAAATGACCATAAAAATTCAATTTTCTGAAAAATATAGAGTTATTCATACATATATATATATATATATATATATATATATATATATATAAACTCAAAAGGGTAGTTGATAATTACTTACTTTAGCACTAATTGGGAGAAAAACACATTAAAACCTCAAATCTTCCCCTCTAATCTGCTTAGGACGAATCCATGCTAGAAATCTCCAAATCAAAATCACACCTACCACAATGTGTATTAGGATGTCTAGAACCTACTGTAAAAATTTTGGCTCAATCGGACGGTGAAATCTCTGGATATCATAAGATCATTGCTGCTAGGTATTTTGAGGTGAATAGAGAAGAAAGGTGAGATGGAGTTGGTGATGAAGACCAAAGCTTGAGATTATGAATTTGGTCTTGATATGCATGAAATTAGTGCATGGAAATGAGTTATTTATGTTCCCAACAAGGGGAAAATATCCCTTTTGGTCTCTCTAAACTTTAACTTCTTTTAAAACTTACCATAATCTTTTAATTTTATACTTAAAACATGAAATTAGTCTCCAAACTATATCCATAATACTCAATTAACTCTTCAATAAATAAATAAATATAATATAACCTAATATTAGAGTATAATAATTAAAATTAAGGACACGGATGTGGCACCCTAGGTATCAGGGAGAGATACAAGTGATCCACAAAGGGGCTCCGATCCATAATGAACACTCAAAAGCCAAAAAGAAACTGGCAGATAAGGGAATCCTTCTTAATAAACCCTCCCCTTAGGACCTCCTACAATAAAGCCCTCATGGTCTCCCTCACAATCAACAACTTCAAGGTATACCATATCTCCGTAGACACCGGGAGCTCAGTGAACCTCCTATCATGGACCACGCTCACGATGATGGGCCTAAACAAAAAAAGGTCACTGGAAGGGATTTTCCCATTGTTGGGAATGTCCCACATAGAGGTAGCAATTTTGGGTACGATCTCATTCCCCGTCGTCTTCGAAGAGGAAGAGAAATTGGTGGAAACACAAGTCGATTGGGTCGTGGTAGACATCCCTCTCGCATACAATACCATCATGGGCCGACCCCTACTATCAAGTATCAATGCTACCGTGAGCAACCATGGCTTGGCGTTTACCATTTGGAGCGCCTTTGGACACCTAAGCATATAGAGTAATATGTAGTTGGCTAAGAAAATACATTAGACTTTAACTAAGCCCACTTTGCTGGTCATCGACACCATGGGAAAACAAGAGGACTTGAAAGGATATACCCTGTAACCCCTTCAGCTTGGAAGATTTCCAAATGGGGGATGATCACATTTTGAAGGTAGGCACCCAACTATCCATAGAGCTAGCCAACAACATTAAGAGCACTATAATGAAGCATGCTAATTTTTTCACATAGATGGCATTCGACATCACATGAGTCTCCCTTGAACACACCGCTCACTTCTTGAACACCGACCCACCCTTAGCACCTTTTCAACAGAAAAAGTGCCTCCACTCCAACGACAAATAGGAAGCCATTGGTATAGAGATACAAACTAAAAGTAGTAGGCTTCATTAAGATGATATAGTACCTTATTGGCTTTCTAATGTAGTTCTTTTAGAAGAAAGCCAATGGGGGTTTTCGGCTTACATGAAAGATTATCAAAAACCGCATACTTATAGGTTGGTACATTTTGTAAGAACTTTTAAGGTGTCACACTTCCATTAGGGCAATGTGATCCTCAAATAAAAATTCTTTATGTGCAAAGTTTCTCTATTGTTGCATTCACACTAAAATCTGATTTTTATGTCAAATGAACTTAATATCATTAACCTTGGGATCCGACTCTTTATCCTTTTGTAAAGTTCTCAATCTGTTTGTGGAATCAAATGGCTTTGGTATTCAGCCGCCTATTCGAGTCTTCATAAGCTGACCTTAAGCTCTTAACTTAGAATTGATATCGTATCTCTTGGGAATATGTATCTAATTGTTATCAAACATATACCAACACTACTTCTTTCTTAAAAAAAATTAATTTTATCTTTGAAAGGAGAAGCTCTAATAGTGTAGTTCATGCTCTAACTAAGTCTCCCCTCCATCTATAATTTTCTTTTGATGGTTTTTCTAGTTTCTTTTAAAGGATGATTTTTCTAGTTTAGTTATTGTTATCGTTCTAAAGAAGCAAAATTGGTAAGATAAAGAAATAACCGAAATGAAATAAAATAAAAAGAAGTATATTATATATATACTTTTAAAATTTTCCAATTACACCGCTTATTCACTTTATATTTCCTTTTTAGTCGTTTCAATTTTTGCTGATTTTATCCTCATTTGAGGGGCTTTTACATAATTTACCCAGGTTATTGAGATTACTTACCGCTAGTACCAAAACGGCACCGTGTTATCAATGGCAGTTTTGAGTTTTCTTGTCTGTATTCATTTAGGGTTTATATATATAGAATTAACTCACAGTCTGTGCAAATTATCCTTGCGCCGCTTTCCTATTCTCCTTCGTTTTTTCCCATCATTTTTTCCCGATCTCTCATCCTCCATTTCCTGTCTCCGATTTACCATTTGGCAATCTCCAGTGTGTTTCCTTTATCATTCTCCCTCGTTTTTTCCCATCATTTTTTCCCGATCTCTCATCCTCCATTTCCTGTCTCCGAATTACCATTTGGCAATCTCCAGTGTGTTTCCTTTATCATTCTGCCTCGTTTTTTTCCATCATTTTTTTCCCGATCTCTCATCCTCCATTTCCTGTCTCTGACTTACCGTTTGGCGATCTCCAATGTGTTTCCTTTATCATTCTCCCGGTTGGTTTGAAAAGCAACGGTTTCGAGATTTGTTTCACACCCATAACCTCGGGTCCGCAACTGATGTAAGTTTTATATCATTTTTCTTATCCTATTTCCCAGTTTCTGGGTATGATTTTCTTTCAAACTAGTTTTGCACCTGCATGGTATGTATTTCTAAATATAATTAAATTACTATAAAATGTATTAATATGCAATTTAAGTAATTGTAGTCTAATAATTTACTATAACTTATTAAAAATTTCTTTGAAAACTACATAATCGGTATATAAAAAGGGGTTTAATATTTTTTTAGTTTGAATAATTGATAAGGATGTGTTATATTCAAATATGTGTTATAAACATTCTTTTTATTATTTGATAAAATCATAATATTATACTATATATAATTTAATTATCTTATAATTTAATTTTCTTTTGCTACTGTAAATTTCTAATTTTATTAATTTGATATTATTATTTGTATCAAATATGGATCATGGTTAATTGAATCATATATATCCAACATATTTTTTACACTTATTTATCTCGAAGTTGCAGAATGAATATCATCTTTTTATATTTTTAATTTTTAATATAAATAATGATATTATCTATATCTCATTTTATTATTTGATGATTTAGAGTTACTTATTATTAATTTTATTTTGAAAAAACAATTACTTATTGTTAAGTGAGCCATGTATACTGTTTTTTAATGGAAAAAATAATAATGTCATTAGCCTTGAATCATGGGATTTATATATTCACATAACTAGTGGTCAAATAGAAGCTTGATGTATTAAAAAGGGATTCAGAGACTCTGAAGTTCAATTAAAACAGGACATGTCCTGTATTTTAATCCTAGCCTTCTATTATACTCCATTCAATTTTAGTGGTTGAGATTAAAACCATCTCAATAAACTTAATCTAGTAGAAAATGCTGAAATTCTGTTTTCTTATATATATATATATATTCCATAATCTTAATTACACCCAACTACTTCTTTTAACTTTTTATTTCTTATTTATCAACTTAAGGCTGCATTAGTTTGGATTTTTTTTTAATTATTTATCTTCTTTCAACAATCTCACAATTAAACTACTTAATGGCTAATTCTGATTCTGTCCATGGTTATTTTCTCCATCTCCACCAATTGAATAATTGTGTTTATAAATTGTTAAACAATTTTACAGCAGGTTTATAAATAATTGAGTAGTTTTTGTTTATGAATTTTGGGTAAAAAAATGAATTTATAAAATTTAGAGTGGCATAGAAATCGAAATAAATATAAAGGCAAGAGTTGAAGCATAAAAAATGACAGCCATAGTATAATACAAAATGATCATGTTACTTTGTTATTTTTTGTCTGTCCTTTTATGTCAAATATAACGGTTAAAAATCCTTAAAAAATAGATAGAATGACCAAAAGATTAATAATGACAAAGGATAAGGATCTTATAATGTATTTTTTAAAATAGGAAGACTAACAATATGTTAGATAAAAAGAATGTGACTAATAAATTATTTACCTACAATTTATAGATATGAAAGGAGTTTAGTAATACTTGTGTGTGTGGAAATAATGAGTTTAGTGAAAGTACGAGTTTATAATTTGTGGTTTTAATTGATTTTCTAGCTTCCATTGCTAAATGTGTGAATGAATGTAAATAAATGAATCTTTGAATATTTTATAAAGTTTATAATTTTTTTATATGAAATAAAATTTAGTTGTGATGATCATTTTGACAGATGATATCTATCTAGTAATTGTAATTTTAGCAGTTGGGTCTAATTAGTATTATGAAAAAAAAGAACAGAAAATTGCACGTGTTTTATCATATTAATTTTAATTGAAATGGTTTTAATCTGAACCACTAAAATTGAAAGCAGTTTGATAGAAGGCTAGGATTAGAATAACATGATATGTCATGTTTTAAATGAACTTTAGAGAATCCAAATCCATTAAAAAGTTATTGAATGTTTTTGTACCCGTGGTATTTAATATTTATAAAATATAAATAGAATTAAAATTTATCTATGAATTATTAACATGGAGTGGAGCGAGTAATTGTAATTTGATAATGTTTTGTGAAAGCCTCCAAAAGCGAAGTATAAGATACTTGCTTAAAGTCCGGCTGATGATGGCTAATCTTAAATTTAAGATTAAGCTAGAGTAGAGCCAAGAAGATTAAAGAATACAAATATCTGTTTTTTTTATAGGTAATATAATATATAGCTTTGAATAAAACATTACTTCTACTACCAAAACCATACCTATGGAAATATAAGAAAAATTAATAAAATGTGCTCATATATTACCATATAACTTTTTCAAGAACTTCATAGCCTCAAATGGCATACACAGATGTATGATTAAATTGCTGCACCAAAAGTACCAAAATGGCTTAATACATCATTTGGCCCCTGAACTTGTCTAAAAAGCTTGATTGGCCCCTTAAACTTTCAAAGTGTTCCGATGGCCCCCTGAACTTGTATAAAATGTTCAGTTAGCCCCCTGAACTTACGTAAAATGTAATCAATTGATCACTCGGTCGTAAAAAAGTAAGTTAAATGCGGAAGATGTATTCCACGAGTCTTAAAAAAATTAAAACAACCAAAATCGGAGTATACAATTCTAATATTAGAGAAGACAAGTTGTATAGTTGAGCAAACAATAACTTCATTTTAATCTATTTTTTAATTATGTAATAACATTCTAAGATGCGTGGAATACATATTCCACATTTAACTTACTTTTTTACGACCGAGTGATCAATTGATTACATTTTAAGCAAGTTTAGGGGGCTAACTGAACATTTTATGCAAGTTCAGGGGGCTATCGGAACACTTTGAAAGTTCAGGGGGTCAATCAAGCTTTTTGGACAAATTCAGGGGGGAAATGATGTATTAAGCCTACCAAAATAATGAAAGATACTATAAACGCAAATAATAAATAACAACCATAAGGGTAAGATCATAGTAAATTTTTTAAGCTTTCTTTTCTTTTTTTTTTTTTTTTTTTTGTAAGAAGGGAAGAATTTTTTTTTAAGCTTTCTAATACAAATATAGTAATCATAAATAAGAGAACATTTTAAGTCCCAATAATTAAACATTTTAATTTTTATAAGTTCAATCTATATGTAACATGTTTTATATATAAGAAAATGGTTTATATGGATATTTTATTGATCTCCACAAGTTTCAACAATATTAAAGTAGTCCAAAGCATAGACTTTCTACTCCTCTAGTTCATTAAATTTGGACACTAATTTTTTTTTGGGTAGGGAATGGAAAAGAAACAAACAAACAAGAAAAACTAACCCGAGATCAACCTAGGAAGGCTGACTCCGATCCTATCCTCTAACAGAAGAGACGAGAGAAAGATGGGAGGAACAGAAATGGTAGAAACACCTAACATCCCCTCATAATCTGCTTGATTCTGAATTACTGGGATTTTAATATATCCAAATACAAAAATAAAACGTTTAATAACTAATTTTAAAAACAATCAATCATGTTGATACACATGGTATTTATGTAGTACTTTCCATAATCTGGTAATTCTAACTCTTATCTGACATTTGTCTTTTAATAGACATTACTCTTATTTTTGGCTAGTCCATATTTTAGGGGGTTTTATTAAGAGGAAATTACATTGAAGAGCAGTTTTGAAATTTTTATTACAGTTATCTATTTCATATCTTTATCTTTTATCATTACAATGTGCTTTTAATTAAAAATATCAGAAATCTATTAAAATATTTTTTATTTTGTCAAATGACGGTTACTAAATATTAAATTACTTATTTAATTACTAATTAAAAATTCAGATCAGAAAAGAATGAAAAATATACAGTTTCAGTTTTTCTCGTAATATGGCAATTCAACTTTTAGGAAATGAACCAAACCGATTGAATTCGGTTTTTCATTTCGGTTTTTTTAACAATTCGATTCGGTATCGGTTTTAATTTGAAGTCTATTTCGGTATTCGGTTCGGTTCGGTTTGATAAAAAGTGTAAAAAAACCAAACCGCACCGAATTACATATATTTTACATTCTTTTATATATATACACACATGTATTTGATTTTACAAGTTTAATTTTTTTATTATTATTGTTGAGATAAGAACCCAATATATATATTTTGAAAGTATTTCAACTTTTGTTGTTGTAGAGGTACATTTAATGAGAAAATATAGTAATTTTTATTTTTTATTTTTTATTTTTAACTTAATCCGGTTTGTTCGGTTTAAACCGAATTGAACCGTATATTTTGGTCCGGTTTTACCTATTATTCGGTTCGGTATCGGTGTGAATTATTTTGATCATTTCGGTATTCGGTTTTTTTTGATTCGGTTCCATTCGGTTTTATACCGATACACACCTCTAAAGTGGCCATAGGTGTAATTTACCCATTAAACATTGAGTAACTAAATAAATACAAAATAAAAAATTATTTTGAATTCCATGACTTTACGTAGTATTGTTTTAGTCCTTTTAGTTTGAGCTTACCTTGATCCGTATTTGTTAGAAAAAAAAGTTTTGGATGCATTTTAAAAATGTTGGGTTTTTTTAGTTTGGATTGGTTAATTAACCGGTTAAATTATTTTATCCATGTGAAATTTTTCTATTGGTTTGGTTATAACTATCCAATATAATAAATAAACCAATAAACTAGATATTTGGGTGTTGGATTGGGTTGGATCATTGAATTGGTTAGAATTTTGAACACCCCTAACTATACTCTCCTTATTATTTAGAGAGAAACTGTTGTATATAATTTATTAACTCTACTCTCCTTTTTACTATGGTTTTCGTTATACAGAGGGAAAAATACAAACAAAAAAATAATATTTTATCAACTATATGTTACTTTTATACACATAGAATTTAAAATTATTGCAAGTTCATTTATGAATATTTTTTTAGAAGAAGAAAAATTAGCTTGAATTAAAAGCGTTTTAGTTTAATCCAAAATTTATTGTGTGCCAAAAATTAGATATTAATTGAAAAATTGAAAAGCAGTTATAGTTAATTTTAATTGGAAAAGATATGAATTTTAATTGAAAAGCAGAACCAATAATTTGCAGGTTTATTGTTCGGATTTCTTTTTGAATTTTTTTATCCAATAGATAAATAGTAATTAAGAAAAAGATTTTCACTCAAAAAATCTGAAAAAAAAAATAGTAAAAACGGAAAAAAAATATAAATAAAAAATATTATTTTTAATCCGTAAAAATTTAGGAAGTGATACCTCAACCCATCGTTACTGTTTTAATATATATATATATATATATATATATATTTCATGTTTTTTGTTTTGATTTCTTAGGTATTAAGTTTTTATGTTTTTATTTTTTTTAAATTAATTTATCTGTTATTCTTCTAGAACTGAAACCATTAATTTCAGCTTTTTTTTTTTATGTGTTTTCTTAATTAAAGTAGTTTTAGATTTTTTTTTTTTGGTATTTTTATTGGACAAATTTGTGAATAAATGATTTATTAGTCTTATTTTGGAGAAATTATATGGTGTGCCAGGCATACCACGTCAAAATCTGATGTGGTATGCCTTGCCCAATAGAAAGATGACAGGTATTAAAAAACACAATCAATTAAATTTCTGTTAAATGGTTTTTTTTGGATGAGCATAATTTATATAAAAGTCATTCTTCTTTTTAAAAGACTAGTGCTTTTCCGTCTGTATCACCGCCATTATTCTGTTCATCTTCTCCGTCTGTATTGCCATTATTTTGTTCATCTTCCTCTGGCCCTCTTTCTTAATTGTTCTTTTCTTTTTCTTTTTCATTGATAAATTAAGAGAAGAATGTTGAGAAATTAAATAATGGAAATTAGAATTTGGATCTAATTTTTCTAAAAAGTTTTGATTACAAAAAACCCACAACGAATCGGTAATTTATTACCATGAGAATCAAAAAACATATGAACCTTAGAATCCATAAAATCAGTTGCAGGTCATTGAAATCAAGTAAACCAGAGAAAATTGCAGAAATAACATGGTATCTAAAAAAACCCAAATCTGTGCTTTTTATTTCTTTTGATAAACGATGTAGAATAATTTTATCTTCCATATATGTGTTTTTTCTTTCCATTAATATGTACCACTTGGATTTGAAATTCAACCTAGTTATGACCTTTAAACTGTTGTCGGCGGCAGTCTTTTTGTAAAGAAGAAGATGAATGTTTACAGATTGTAAAATTCTAAAAAAACCATTTAAAAATCATTTAATTAATTACATATGTGTCGTTTTTCTATTGGACTGGGCATACCACATCAGATTCTTAGATGGTATGCCCGGCATACCGTATAATTTCTCCTTCGTTTGAGAGTTTAAATATGGCAGTATTTTGGAGGCCCTAAGCAATTCTTGTATTTTTTTTCACATTTAAATTTAATATATTTTTTTTCACATATATTACAAAGAGTTTTGAAGGAGAACCCCTGGTTCACCCCTCCCCGGTTAAAGAGGTCCAGTTAGTTGGTTGGAGGAAGCCCAGGGAAGGGGTTGTCAAGTTGAATACGGATGGCTCCTGCCTTAGTAATGGCAGAATTGCGGCTGGTGGAGTTCTTCGGGATGCTGGTGGCGCCTGGCTGGCTGGGTTTACCCATAAGTTAGGTACGGGCTCCTCCTTTACTGCGGAGCTCTGGGGGATCTTGTCTGGCATTAAACTCGCCATTCACATGGGTGTTAAAAGACTTTCGGTGGAGTCTGACAATTTGGAGGCTATCAACAGGATTTCAGATAGACAGGCTGTTTGTCTTAAGAGTCAGAATCTCATTAAAGCCATCTTGAGGCTTCGTCCTGCCTTCGATTCTCTTACATTCTCCCATATTTATAGGGAGCAAAACCACGTGGCGGATCGCTTGGCAGCTGCTGGGCATGGGGGGATGTTAGGTGTTTCTACCCTTTCCGTTCCTCCTTCTTTTCTGTTACCTTCTCTTCTTGAGGATAGGATTGAGGTCAGTCTTCCTAGACTGATCCCGGGTTAGGTTTTTGTTTGTTTGTTTTTTTTTCTTCCCTTCTTACCAAAAAAAAAAAACTATATACTACGTATTAATTGTTATTGGAATGAATTGCTTTTTGTCTTCTATTTTTTTATAAGGGAGGAGAACTACTTTTTGTCTTTGAAACAACTATTTTGAAGATATTGTTTCATCTATGTTTTTTTTATTAAATGCACCATTGGTTACTGCACTACTTTTATGGTTATCTCAAAATACTCACTCAATTTCAAATTGTATTCAACTCTGAATTTTGTTTTAATAAAGCCACCCTCGCAATTTTAAGAACAAAACAACACCGAAAAAGTAATGTGACTACCATATTAGCAGTAGTCAACTTTTACCATTGACCGTAACGATATGTGGCTTCCACCTAGATGATATGTAGTTGCCATGTGCCAATAATTTTTATTAAAAAAATAAAAATAAAGTTCTTTTAATTATACTATATAATTTAATATTAACATTGGCAGTCACGTGTTGTTTCAATCAACAGTGAAAGGTAACTACTACTACATTATCTTTTAGATGTCTTTTTGCGCTTGAAATCCTCAAAGTAACTTTATTAAAAAATCGAAGTTAAATGATTTTATATATTGAGATAATTTGAAGTTTTGAGTGATGAAATAACCATCAAAATTTAGTGATCAGTGGTGTATTTAATCCGTGCTTTTTTGCTCGGAATATTTATTGTACAAATAATGGAAGTGAAGTAAAGTAAAAATTTACTTTTTAGAGAGATAAAAGTTTGAATGAACTTTATGTTACTCTCATTTTCTTTCAATAACCTTAACCTCATTATTTGGCTAGGTTTGGTTTTGAACAATGTGTACTTTGAAACTATAATCAAAATACTTTACAAAATACCAACAATCACAAATTTGAGATGACCCCTCTTTAAAACTACAAAACTCCTTCAAAACAACCTCGTTTCGGCTTGAAAAATAATATGTGAAATCATCAAGATGTTTATTTTTCGAAACCTCATCATTCGGGCAAAATAACCATCATTTTATGCTTTTAATAATTAGTCAAAGTAACTTTTTTTTTTTTAAAATTTCATACGATGTATGGGCATTGTCACATGGCGTGTGCATGAAATTGTTTTAAATAGAAAGTTTGTCTTTAAAAACACACGACGTGTGGGAGCTCAACACGTTGTGTGGCTTTTTGGCGATGCGTGTTGCTAACTTTGAAAGTTCACACATGCATCGTGCGGCTGCTAGCCACATGATGTGTGAATTAAATTTTCACAAACAAAATGTTCGCATTCCAATCCACAATACACAACGTGTGGCAGCTCGACACGCCTTATGGATCCTTGACCCAATGTCTTGGTGATTTTGAAAGTTAGTATTGCTGAAAAACTAGGAGTAACTAGTATTGTTTTCTTTTATTTCCTTCTTTGTATAATTTTATTATTTTTAAAAAAGATTTTATACTAATTTTTATAATAAGCTCTTATTTGGAATAAAAATAAAAATTTATTTCATAGGTTAATACAATCCGAGATTGAAAACATAAATTTTTATATGGTTCATAACAAAGTGTTCAAAGTATTAATTATATATACATATATTGCATCTCGTCGATTCGGGTAACACAATCCAAGATTAGTAACATAAATTTTGTATGCTTCGCAACAAAGTACTCAAAGAATTAACTATATATGCATATATTGCATCTCGCCGACTTGGCTAAGACAATGCAAAATTGATAACGTAATTTTTGTATTATTCACAATAAAGTGCTCAAAGAATTAAGCATCTTGGAGACTCCTTTAATGTCCTATTTCATCGACGTTCTGATTCTCATTTTTTGATAGAGGTTCCATGAATTCTAATGCAACAATGAAGTATTAAGTTTTTTTTAATTCTTATAAGTATATCGCCGACTTATTTGATTTCTTCTCTCATCGACGATCTGCTTTTCATTTTTCGACAGAGGCGCCATGAATTCTAATGCAACAATGAGGTATTAAGTTTTTTTTTTAATTTCTATTAAGCATATCGTCGACTCCTTTGATTTATTCTCTCATCGACGGTATGCTTTTCATGTTTCGACAGACGCGACATGAATTCTAAGGCAACTATGAGGTATTAATTAAGTTTCCTTAATTCCTATCAAGCGTATTGCTGACTCATTTGATTTTTTCTCACATCGACGCTTTGCTTTTCATTTTTCCACAGGGGCGCCATGGATTCTAACGAAAGAATGAGGTATTAAGTTTTTTTTAATTCTTATTAGGGTAAATTCCAAAAAAACCCCTGTGGTTTGATGTTGTTCCAAAAAACCCTTGTGGTTTGTTATTACAAAAAAAAAAGGACTGTGGTTTGCACCGTTACCCGAAAAACGGAAATTGGCTTAACACTGTTAAAGTGCTGACGTGGCACATGGGTAAAACGGGAAAATGGAATTTTTTTTATTTTTTTCCCTATTCTCTCTTCTCTCTCCTTCTTCTTCTTCTTCTTCTTCTTCTTCTTTCTTCTTCTCTCCTCTTCCTTCTTCTTCTTCTTCTTTCTTCTTCTTCTTCCTTCTTCTCCCCTCCTCCATTCTTCTTCTTCTTCTTCTTCTTCATCCCTCTTCTTCTTCCTTTTTTTTAAGTTTCGAAAATTTCTAGATTTCTGGAAATTTTCCAGATTTCCGTCAGAAATCTGGACTGGAAATTTTCCGGAAATCTGGAAATTTTCCAGATTTTTAGAATTCCAGATTTCGGGAAAATTCCAGATTTCTTCGAGTAAGGGAATTTTTTTTTAAAAAAAGAATAGAAAAAAAGAAGAAGAAGAAGAAGGAAGAAGAAAAAGGAAGAAGAAGAAGGGAGAAGGAAGAAGAAGAAGGAGGAGAGAAGGAAGAAGGAAGAAGGAGGAGGAGAGAAGGAAGAAGAAGAAGAAAGAATAAGAAGAAGGGAGAAGGAAGAAGATGAAGGAGGAGAGAGAAGAAGAAGGAGGAGAGAGAAGAGAGAAGAGAAAAAAATAAAAAAAAATTCGATTTTCCCGTTTTACCCCTGTGCCACGTCAGCACTTTAACGGTGTTAAGCCAATTTCCGTTTTTCGGGTAACGGCGCAAACCACAGTCCTTTTTTTTGTAATAACAAACCACAAGGGTTTTTTTTTGGAATAACATCAAACCACAAGGGTTTTTTTGGAATTTACCCTTCTTATTAAGCATATCACCGGCTCCTTTGGTTTCTTTTCTCATCGACGCTTTGCTTTTCATTTTCGACAGAGGTGCCATGAATTCTAACGCAACAATAATATATTGAGTTTTTTTAATTCCTATCCTTTTCCGTGCTCAAAGAATTAAGCATCTCACCGATTCCTATGATTTCTTCTCTCATCGAACTGTATGATTTTCATTTTTTGATAAAGGTGCCATGAATTTTAATGTAATTGAGTTTTTTTTTTAAAATTCCTAATCCTTTTATGTGCTCAAAGATTTTTTTTTAACAAATCATAGAAGTGCTTTAAAATGTGATTTTCAATCTAAGATCAATAACGTTGAAAGAAAGTGCTAAAAAAAGGTGATTGGACAGAATGCCCAAGTCCCTACAAATCCTAAGATAAATGCTTTGAACACTATATTCTCAGTCATCCAGTGAGTAAGAGATCCCTATAGTTCAAGACCACTTTTGTTAAAGGCAAAGGCCTCTATTTCTTTTTTTTTTTTTGTTTTAGATGACTATCTCATTCGATTGCTGGTAAATACGGAGTAGAATTCATTCAACAAATGTAGAATTATTCTAAAATGTGTGAATTTCATATAACTAATTTAGATCTAACTAACCCAAAAATATAAAAAGGCTTAAGATCCAATTCCCCCCTAACCTATATTGTAGAGTTCAACTGGATGCCAAACTATTAAAATCAACAATTTCCTCCGCAACCTTGCAACACAGTAGCTCCCAAGATTAATAAATTACTCAAACTTACCTTGAATAAATAATGATTTATTCCCCCATCTAGTTTTTCTTTGTCCTCTTTGTCCATTTTTGTAGGTTTTAGTACCTTTTAACTTTGAAATAAGAAAATTACGTTCATATATATATATATATATATATATATATATATAACTCTAAACATCCCCACTTTAACATCAATAGCTTTCGGTTTAACACCTCCAATATCACTGCAAACAACTTCTCATATTCATTCGCAACCAATAAACACATTCCACCCTAATATGAGATTTCCATAGTTTCTTCATCTAACTAGAATTTCCATGCTTAAAATCTTCAATAAAAACCAATTACAATGAAGTTGTCATTGAAGAAGAGTTGGAGGGAGAAAAAGGGAGGAATGTGAATCTTATTTCGGTAGTGGTGGAAGCCATTGCGAGGGTTTTTTTTATACTTTTAATGGGTTGAAAAAGGAAGTAGAGAATGATCTTATTCTAGTTTAGACAATATATGCAATTGATTATTTTATGTTTGTAAAGCCACCCATTTTAATAGTGTTTTAACAGATTTTGTGGGGAGGGCCTACTTGGCGATTTTGATATAGGTTGTTGGGGGTATTGATTGATGATTTGAGAAGGTTAGGTACTCAATTGAATGTTAAAGTATACTCTTGGGGGAAATTTGGGCCTTAAGCAAATATAAAAAAGGATAAAGTTATGCTTTTAGTAAGAGTGGTATTAAATAAGAATAACACTTTTGGTCATAGTTGTGATTGAACTTTATCTAACTTCTTTTTTTCATTTAACTTGTAAACAGATTGACTAAAGGAAAAGAAAAGGCTACATCGATTTTACCATTGGAAATGTTTTTTGAAATACTGACTTGGCTCTCAGTAAGCATACTACTGAAAATGAAAAGTGTGTGCAAAGAGTGGTATGCCATGATTGAGGATCCAAAGTTCATCAAAAAGCACTTACAGAGAGGCAAAAAATTTGTCATTGCTTACATCGACGATGCTATAGGACTTCCATATCATCCAGCTCCTTATGAAATGCTCAATGATATTTATCTAATGAAAAGCAGTTGCCATGGACTATTACTCCAGCATACATATTTTTCATCAAGGTATTTCATCAGGAATCCAACGACTTGTAGGAGACTTGATTTGCCTGATCCGCATAAGAATAGTATTGGCATGGCACTCGCTCATATCAAGTCTACAAATAATTATAAAGTGGTCTCTTTATATTCTAACTCGGATGAGGCTTCGGGAGAGGGATGTTAGGTTATTACTATTGGTGATCATGACGATCTTGCTTGGAAACAACTCAAAATGCCTAGTCTGATAGAAGAAGAGAGTCGAGTACAAAAACTAATGATGGTGACAACATCCAATGTCATCCACTTTGTTAGACTAGTAACAACCAACGTGTGCAATTTTATACAGGTTGATAGTCTCAACTTGATCACTAATACTTTCACAAGTTGTTTGATGGCAACAAGGTTGTTCTCCAACTTGCGTAACATGCAAGCCTTCAATGCTAGTGGGTGCCTAGCCATTGGGGCCACCGATACGGAGAAAAAACCCTACATATATTGTTCTTGAAAGACTACCCACAGACAGAATGGGAGCACTCGCCAGTTATTTATCCTTTGACATGCTTACCTTCTGAAGATGTTGAGAAAGTCATCCCTCTTTTTATTCAAATGGGGGTGTTATGGCTCTTGGTCGGTAGAGAAAAATTGATCAAATATGATACAACTACTAAAACTGTCTTCCATACTGAAATTCCACCCGATGGTATGAGCTTCTCGGACAAAATTTATTTCAACCCTTGCACTTTGGTGTTGTTGAATGGAATGCACCCAGAAACTGGAAACTCTTTGACTATCGATGAAGGAGAAAGTTTAGAATGAAGTTTTGAAGGCTTTTTTGTTCTAATAGCTCTATTGGTTTCATCATGCTCAGTTTTGTATTTCTATTTCCGTTTTTAGTTTCCATTATATCTATTTGTTTGGGACATGCTCAGTTTTGTATTTTTATTTCCGTTTTTAGTTTCCATTATATCTATTTGTTTGGGATATTTATTCAGTAGCTATTTTGGTTATGGAACCGCAATTTTAAATTGATAGAAATAACTTCTTTCACTATTTACATTTTGCTAATCAATCTATCTATATTTATATGATGTGTCATTTCTTTATTTTTTAATTGCTTATGTGTCATTTTTTTCATTTTTTTAGTTTCTTGCTCAATTTGTTAATTTTAACTATTATCCCTTCTTGTTTTTTTGAGGTTTAATCTATACTTACTCTTTTTGGTGAATTAATCTATCTATACTTATTTTAAATCAGTAGAAAGATTGATTGATAATGTGTCATTCCCATGATGTTGAACCGTTTCTCATTTTACCGCGGGCACCAGAATCTGGTTCCAGTTGCTAAATTCTCCTCCCAAAATGATGGCATTGCGTCTGATGATGACGACGACGGTGGAGATGGCGTCTCTTTAGGGACCTTGAAATTGCCTATGAATATCGATATCAAGAGATTTGAGATGTTACTCTTCCAGGTTTGCTTCATGCTTTATACTTTCTTTTTTCTTCTTCTCTACTGGAGTTTTTGCGTTTTGTTTTGGAATTTTGGTTTTTAGGTATATCTACTGATTGAATGTTGTTCTTATTTATACCAGTAGGGTAACAGTCTTTGCCAAGGAGCTAATCTGCCACTTGCGGAGCCATTGAGGGTGAGCTGAAACAACTTTTTTTTGTTCTTTAATTCTTAGCTAGATGTTGAAAGTTGAACTGAGAGCTACAGTAGTAGTTAGACTGTAGCTACTTACTTATCCAATAGCATGTAGATGTTGTGAACTTTTACTCAAATCCAGTCTACTGGGTTAAACTGCTCTAAAACACGTATACATCTATTGAAACACAGATTACTAATATACTTCGGTCACTCTCTTCATTTTCGATCTGCAGTCAGTTCGTTCCTACTATATTTCCTTGCTTAGCCCTTCTAACCCAGGTCCCACGTGAGACAGGATTGTTACAGGCCACATAGCTTCGGCTTGGTTTGTCCCTGAACCAACACATGATACATCGACTCTGATAACAATAGTAACAGCTTGTTCCAATATCATATAATGTCCATTTTGCCATAAATCCAAAAACGAAATATGAATCCCGGCGGAGAATTGGAGTTGTTGATGTGCACAAATATGAAAGTATGATGCTTTGCTAATCTTATTTGGTTTGTTAAAGGTATGGCAATTCTACTTTCAGGAATTAATATCTTAGCCTTAATTGGAATGTTTCTTTAAGGTAAATGTAAATAAGAACAATTTGCTTATACTGTGTTTATACTTTTGTTGTCCTTTTATAAATGTTTATTTGAGATGTTGTGTTCTGTTTGGTAGCTTTTGCTTTGGACCAAATTGATGCCCTGAGTTGCATGCATTTTGCAGATTTAGGACTCACTTTCTAGAGCTACGTTCTTCTTGCTCCTACTCAAGAGACTCAGAAATTGAAAACCCACCTAAGGTTATTTTTTACCATTATCTTTATGATAGATAGTTGTGTTAAGATCATTTTTTAAAGACACTTGCTTTATTATTCTGCTGCATTTCTAATAAAGCCGAGAATGCCCCTGTTGAAGTGACGACATTTTTATTCTGATCTTGTAATTTTGAATTATTCAAGTTAAGACGTTGTTCTTAATGGGATTTAGTGATGAAGTGAAGGATTAAAACCTCAATTTGTTATGCATAGGGTGGTGGTTGGTTCAATGACATCCGGTTTACCAGAAAACTTCATTGCATGGTTCATAGAAATTTATGGAAAAGCAAGTTTGATTCAGTGTGGAATTTCAAGCAATAAACCAGAAGAAAATCCTTGGTTTCTCCTTTTGCTCTAATTGAAACTTAATTTACTCTTTAAGAAATTTTCATTACAATTTTCTAATCTCATATTAACTATTCTTTGGGCATATTTAACGCAATAAGGATCAACTAGCTCATTATTTTCAATTTATTTTATTTATGCGAGTCTTGGCATCCCTATTCATTATCGAATCTAGACTCACCAAATATGTAGTTAGTAAAGTAATTTTGACATGTCTAATGGATTACTTACAATTTATTAATATGGTACCTCTTTCTCCTTAATATTTGAGTGAGAACCTTTCTATTCATTGGAACCTTAAACTTTTAATAGTTTTTAGATTTTAGATTTTGTCATTTGTTTTTAACAATTTTGAAGTTTGAACTGTTTCTATATTGAAATTTATTTGCATTTGTTTGGAAATGATTTTGACATGATATATAGTGGTCAATAATGTCATAGTTCATTAGTTTTCAAGTTTTGAAAGCATGCTTTCTTTATATGTAGAATGGAAAAGAAGAAAAGGGTGGATATGAGTGAAAAATTGACCATTGAAAATATAAGAAGTTCATTGATTCGGTGTGATAGCATATTTGGTGCAAATTATTATATAATTTTCTTGAGAAAAAATAAAAACTTATAAGTTTGTATGTATCTAGTATCTAGGCACATGTATCAGTGTTTACATTATATACATTAGAGCTTGTAAAATAGTTTATACCAGAGTTAAGGTTCTAGAACAGAAATTGTTGTCTTTTATATGGACTTTGAACCATTTTAACCAAAAGCTTGAGCCCCCTAGGATTTTATATTAATCTCTTGATATCCATCACACATGAATGCCTACTAGGCTCGAAGTATGTACACCACAGGCTCATCGTAACATGTTTTGAAATTCTATCAATAAATTAGATTGTCATGATTCGAACCCTTGATCACTTGGTTTAAGTGGCTCTTCTACCATGTCAACAAACCATTTTAACCAAAAGTTTGAAATGATAGTTACGACAATAATAGCTTTTATTTATCTCTGATAGGCCTCGAATTTGTATAAATGATCCATAATTGCAGTTATTATTATTGAATTTTGTTATTTTGCTCTGACTTCTCTTTTTTTCTTTAGTTATCAAGTTTGCATTAAACTATACTCAATTCAATTTCTTATCTTTTGCCTTTGTATCTTGCAGGTTGCAAGCATATTTGTTCTTGTAGTTGTTGTAATGGCTTTATTGACATTATTGTAAGTATGTTCATATAACATATTTGTTCTTGTAGTTGTTTTCATGTCAACAGAACCTAATTTCTGTAGGAGATGTTCTACTACAGATTTGAGTCTGTAGGAGATCCGTAGCTGACCGTCATCTCGTACGGAATGTCATCATTCTGCTATGTAATTTTCTATAGTAGATCAACGTTTTTCTTGTAGTGGAAGCTCCGCCGCGCCAGAATCAAGTTAACACAAGGAACCACAGATTCATTCTTGGTAGTAAAATTCGTGAACGGAAGTATAGAGATGCCAACAATAACAATAGACGACACAATGAGTTCATTCTTACTAAACTGTGTAGGATACGAGCAATGTCACAATGGATCTTCCAAACATTTCACAACGTACACAACGTTTCTGGACTGCTTAGTGAATACATTTAAGGATGTGGAGTATTTGTGTGATAAAAACATAATTGAGAATTACTTTGGAACAGATGCAGAAGTTGCAAGATTCATCAATAATCTTGGAAAGAAGTTGCATTTGATATTGATATATGTTATTTGTCTAAGTTGTTTAATGATGTTCATGGGTATTACAAGAATGGTTGGCATGTTCAATTGGCTGGCTTCAAATATACTTATTTTGATACTCCTTGGTCTTTTATTTCTGCTTTTGATCCTTTTGTTCTTCTTATTTTAATTGTTGTGCAGACCTATTACACTGTTTATGGTACTTATTAGTCGGGTCTATTATAAAACTTCTTGTAAATAACTTTTATTATTATTATTATTATTATTTTTATTATTATTAACACATTTCAGACACAAATATCTACTGGATTTGAAGTGTGTATAACATAACCTTGTCCTACCTTGTGTTCAATGGCGAAACAAGAACAAAAACTTGGGGGTCAATAGGCAAACGTTTAGTAGAAAAACATATAACTTATTGGGATTAAGAATCAGTGATAGAATAATTCTACTAATTCCGAATGCATAGAAGAAGTTGCACAAATTCTATACATAAGGAAATTACGATGGAATTTTTATGTTTAGCGATAAACAATTCTACTGGCAATAACTTTTTTTTAGTTTTCTCAAGAGTCATGGGTCGATGGATCTCCATGATCTCTGCCGGAGATTAATATAAAATATATAGTTGAGCCTTAACTATAAGTTTGAACTTTTAATTCAATCGGTTCAATGACATGGTATCAGAGCCTTTTGGACCAAACAGTCGAGGGTTCGAGTCCTGACAATCTTATTAACTAACACATGGTGGGATGAGCATGTGTTGTGCATGATAAGGATTGACTAAGTCTTGCTATCTCAACAACAATATACTAGCTGTAGATATACTCAATCCCTAGTTTATAGCTTCCTATCTTCTGTTATAACAAATTGTTTCTGTAACCTAGATTCAAATAGCAGCTTGTAGTCCTGTATATATACACGTCTTCTTCAATGAGAAATATCACCTTCTGCTCATTCTCTTATATGGTATCAGATTTCTGATCCTCCCCTCAACCTAAAACACCTCCCCTTCCTCTCGTCTATTGCCATGGCCGAAGAAAACTCCACCCAAATCCCTAATGCCAATAATCCTTCAAAACCCTTCATCTTTCTTAATGTTCAGAACACAATTAAACTCACCCCCACCAATTATCTTTCCTGGAAACTACAAATTGAGGCCATCCTTATCGGCCATGACCTATTTCACTACGTTGATGGATCTCTTCCCTGCCCTCCATCAACTATCACAACTGCACAAGTTACCACCCCCAATCCTGCCAATTTGAATTGGATTCGTCAGGATCGTCTTCTATTTGGTGCTCTCATTGGTACACTCACCCCTAATCTTGTCCCTCTTGTCTCTCAAACTCGTACCTCCAAGACCCTATGGGATCTGCTCGCTAACACATTTGCTCTTCCTAGTCGCGGTCATATAAAGCAATTGAAGGATCAATTAGCTCGCACCACAAAAGGTAACCGCAGTGTTACCGAATTCATGCAAACCATCAAAGCCTTGGCCGATCATCTTGCTGCTCTAGGAAAAATGGTGGAGCATGAAGACTTAATTGATCGAGTCCTCCTCGGCCTTGATGAGTCATATAATTCAGTAATTGAATCTGTGAATGGGAGAGACACCCCTATCTCCTTCGAGGAACTTCATGAAAAGTTAATCAATAAAGAACTCTCAATTCAACAAACTCATATTGATACTTCTCTTCCAGTCACTGCCTTTGCTGCCTACACCCGGAACAAGCCACGCCCCTCAAATACCTTCCCTCAAAATAACAACCAAGGTATCCTCCCTTCACCTCCCACCCATACCCAACAATTTCGTCCTTTTCTTGGCAAATGTCAATGGTGCAGGGAAAGAGGACATGTTGTAGCTCGATGTCCATTATTCACTAAAAAATTTCCAAATGCCTCTCATCCTCCTTTAACATCACCACCACCATCCTCCCTTACTCACATTCGACCCAACAAACCACAGGCCCACATGGCAAATATAGCTTCGGCTTCCTCTTCAAACTGGCTACTTGATAGTGGTGCTTCGCATCACGTAACCAATGATCTCGAAAACCTGTCTCTGCACACTCCATATGATGGTACTGAAGAACTAATCATTGGTGATGGTACAGGTCTTAAAATCTCTCATATTGGTTCTCTTTCTATTTCTTATTTATCCTATACCATTAAATTAAACAACGTTCTTTATGTACCTTCTATGTCCCGTAATGTCATCTCTATCTCCCAACTCTGTCTTGATAATAATGCATTCATAGAGTTCTTACCCTCTTCTTTTGTTGTGAAGGATCTCAAATCGGGGGCTTCTCTTTTTCGGGGTCCGATTAAATCAGGAGTATACGAAATTCAATCCGTCCCTCCAAAAGTTTTCACAAGCATAAAACTAGAGTCTCTCGATTGGCATCATCGATTCGGACATCCTTCTCAAAAATCTTTTAGGCATCTTGTTTCAAAGCTTGATATTAATGTTTCTAGTATTTCCACCTTAGATTGTAATTCGTGTGCTTGCAATAAAAGTCATCGACTTCCCTTTTCCACCTCCTCTATTTCTTCTACTGCTCCTTTACAGTACATCTATACTGATTTATGGACTGCTCCTTTATATTCTCATGATGGCTTTAAATACTATGTCATTTTTATTGATCATTATTCTAAATACATTTGGTTATATCCTCTCAAATTAAAGTCCGACACCAAAAATGTATTTATTCGATTTAAGGCACTTGTTGAAAAATATTTCCAACTTCCGTTAATTACACTTTACTCTGATAATGGAGGTGAATATGATGCTCTAAAAGATTATCTTTCCATTGATGGAATTTCTCGCCTAACTACTCCTCCACATACTCCTCAACATAATGGGTTCAGTGAACGACGTCATAGACACATAGTGGAAACTGCACTATCCCTTCTCACTCATGCCAAAATGCCTCTTGATTTCTGGTCAAATGCTTGTGTTACGGCAGCCTATCTTATTAATCGTTTACCCACTCCAACTCTGAAAAATGCTTCACCATATCTCAAGTTGTTTGGGAAAGAACCAAACTACACCAAGCTAAGAAGTTTCGGTTGCTTATGCTACCCCTGGTTAAAGCCCTATACAACCCATAAACTTGACCCCAAATCTCAACCATGTGTTTTCGTAGGCTATTCTTCCACCCAAAGTGCGTATTACTGTCTTGATTTAAAAACTCACAAAATATTTTGCTCTCGGCATGTTCATTTTGTTGAGCATCAATTTCCTTTCTCTGACATTTCAAATGCCTCGGTTTCTACCTCTGATTTAATTGAGGAATGGTGTCCTTTATCTTTGTATATTATCCCTCCACATCTTCCGCCACAACACCCTCCATCATCATCCTCTCATATTTCTCCTACATCTCCTGTATCACCCACTCCGAGTCCAACCCCTTCTTCCACCTCTCACCATATTACTGCATCTTCCTCTTCCCCTCCCCCTCCATCTCCCCCTCCACCTCCACCATGCCATATCACCCGTCTTGTAAGTGGCATCCGAAAACCAATTGACAAACTTAATTTAAATGCTTCAGTCGGACAGCAAGAAACAATTCCTAAGTCCATCACACAAGCACTCAAAAGTCCGGTTTGGAGAAAGGCAATGGATGTTGAAATCTCAGCTCTAACTCGGAACAAAACATGGAATCTTGTTCCATCATCAAATTTACAAAATGTTGTTGATTGCAGGTGGGTTTTCCGAATCAAGAGAGATAAAGATGGTAACATAATCCAATATAAGGCCCGTCTTGTTGCCAAGGGTTTTAATCAAAGGCCAGGAATTGATTATAATGAGACGTTTAGTCCGGTGGTCAAACCGGCAACAGTCAGACTTGTGTTATCACTTGCAGTTAGTCAGAGTTGGTCCTTGCGTCAACTTGATATTAATAACGCATTCTTGCAGGGGACACTTACTGATGAGGTTTACACGATTCAACCACCAGGCTATGTCGATCCAAACTTTCCAGATTATGTTTGCAAGCTAAATAAAGCTTTGTATGGGCTCAAACAAGCTCCGAGAGCCTGGTACAATGAACTGCGTCAATATTTGGTTGGTTTGGGATTCAAAAATGCAGTTTCAGATTCGTCTCTCTTTACCTTTTCTTCTCAAAATGGTGCAGTAATTTATCTCTTAGTTTATGTAGATGATATTATTGTTACGAGTAATGTCCCAAAGCTCCTTGATGATTTTGTTTCGAAATTAGCATCTCGTTTTTCCCTCAAGGATTTAGGTGAATTATCCTACTTCTTGGGCGTTGAGGTACTGCCACATCCTAATGGCTTATTTTTAAGTCAAAAGAAATATATACAGGATATTCTGTGCAAAGCTAATATGGAGGACTCAAAACCCACTGCCACACCTCTCGCAGTTGACCCTCCTCTCACAATTCATGGGAAGCTGCTCTCTGATCCTACTTCCTATCGGCAACTCATCGGCAGTCTACAATACTTGAGATTAACTCGCCCGGATGTTGCTTTTGCTGTAAATAAACTTGCTCAATATATGCAACGTCCTACAGTTGAACATATGCAGACTCTTCGTCGTTTACTTCGTTATCTCAATGGCACAACTCATATGGGATTTATTATTCACAAAGATTCCCCACTCACACTTCATGCTTATTCAGATTCAGACTGGGCTAGAGATAAAGACGACTATATTTCTACGACTGCTTACATTGTATACTTAGGCAGAAATCCCATTTCATGGACATCCAAGAAACAATGCACTCGCGCTCGATCGTCAACTGAGGCTGAGTATAGGGCTGTAGCTAATACAACAACTGAGTTACTCTGGGTTCGTAATGTTTTTGAAGAACTGGGCTGTAAACTCACCATGGCTCCGGTAATTTACTGTGATAACGCCGGAGCAACATATGTCAGTGCTAACCCGTTTTTCCACTCCAAAATGAAACACCTGGGTTTAGACTATCATTTTGTGCGTGAAAATGTTCAGCAGGGACTGCTACGAGTAACTTACATTTCCACAAATGATCAACTCTCTGATGCCTTAACAAAGCCTCTACCCCGAGCTACATTCACCTCCTTAGTTCGCAAAATCGGTCTCTCCTCGCGGCCGACCGTTTTGAGGGGGCGTGATAAGGATTGACTAAGTCTTGCTATCTCAACAACAATATACTAGCTGTAGATATACTCAATCCCTAGTTTATAGCTTCCTATCTTCTGTTATAACAAATTGTTTCTTTAACCTAGATTCAAATAGCAGCTTGTAGTCCTGTATATATACACGTCTTCTTCAATGAGAAATATCACCTTCTGCTCATTCTCTTATAGTGCACACTGTAAGTCCAATGTGCATTTACGTGTGGAGGTGTGTCAGAGATTAATATAAGATCTACGATCGGATCTTAACTATCAGCTTGAGCTGTTGGTTAAATCGGTTCCATGATAATCCTTTGTTGTTCCACATTTTCTTGTGTTATATTTCCATGAATAAACAAAATTTTGAGATTTGAACTATCGGTTTGTTAATTTAAGAGACTCTAATACTATAAAGAAAATAATTAACCTAAAAGGTTTTGTTTAATATTTTATATTAATTTATTATTAGGTTTAATACATCATTTGCCCCCTGAACTTGTCTAAAATAGTTGATTGGCCTCCTGAACTTTCAAAGTGTCTCGATAGCCCCCCGAACTTACATAAAATATTCAGTTAGTCCATGAACTTGCGTAAAATGTAATCAATTAATCATTCGATTGTAAAAAAAGTAAATCAAATGAGGAAAATATGTTACACGTGCTTTAGAATGTTATTACATACTTCACAAAATAGATTAAAACATGTTAAAAAAGAACTTTTTTACTTATTCAACTGTAAAACATTTTCTTCTCTAATATTTTAATCGCATATCCCGACTTTGGTCGTTTTACTTTTTTAAGATGCGTGTAACATATCTTCCTCATTTAACTTACTTTTTTTACAACCGAGTGATTAATTGATTACATTTTATGCAAGTTCAAGGGGCTAACTGAATATTTTATGCAAGTTCAGGGGGCTATGGAGACACTTTGAAAATTCAGGGGTCCAATCAACCATTTAAAACAAGTTCAAGGGGCATATGATGTATTAAGCCTTATTATTATTATTATTATTATTATTTCTAACCGATATCAACAATGCACCTTATATATAATCAAATTCAAAATTAGATTTAGCATGGACGAGTCTAGGTGGATAAAGAGAGAGTTTGAACTCAGTTAAGTTTTAATTTTTTAAGATAAAAACACTCAAAATCTTCCAATTCGCACCTATAAATATTAAAGTATGGACCAGAATTTTTAATTATCCTAGCAAACCACCAAGAATGGAAACATTCGTATACGGTCTTTGGTTCTGTTCTTATGGAAGACATGGGAATGTTGAAATACCTTTCCACATAATTTTGATTTGACAAAATTGTTTAAATATAAATTATAACACATATCCTAAACACACTAAGTTTAAATGCTTTGATTTATTCTACTAATGTGTTTGTTCAATGTTGAGTATAAATGTTATAAGTCATTAGGATTGGAAGGCCCAAGCCCAATACAGAAACCAAGGCCCAAGTCAAACAACTCAGTACACTCGGCCCGCGTATGTCAAGACGCTGCCGTTTTTGTTCAAAACGCAACTCAGCAATCGGAAGGATCTAGAAGACCTTCGGGAACAACTTCAAGATGAAGCTGCTGAGTAGTCTCGACAAAGCGTACAAGACAGCAGCTGGCAAAGGAAAACTTCCACACAAAGTGTTTCCTCTTTTGACAAAGTTCAGACGACACAGTATGCTGTCCAGTTGACTTTTCCATAAAAGGAGAGACCATCTGCTGTGCTGACCGAGGACAGAAGATACACGATTATGATTGGCCGAGAGCTCTAGTTAGACCTATACTCAACAAAACCCCCTATGAACTTTGGAAAGGACGAAAGCCCAATATTGGATACTTTCGTGCCTTTGGCTGTAGATGTTTTATTTTAAATACCAAAGATAGCTTAGCAAAGTTTGATTCAAAAGCTGATGAAGCTATCTTTCTGGGCTACTCAACAAACAGCAAAGCATACAAAGTTTTTAATAAGCGAACTCAAGTTTTAGAAGAGTCAATACATGTAGAGTTCGATGAAACTGACCCTGCAGGTAGATACCAGCCGCTGACCGAAGATGATCCAAACTCAGTAACCATCGCTGACTCAGAACCAGCTACTGAGTCATTCATGAAAAGGCTGACCAAGAGTAAGAGTGAACCTAAGATTACTTTTACTGACCCATCTACTTCTGTAGAGATTGTTGAAACAGGAACAGCACAAGACATGAATCTACCTAAAGAAATAAGGATTCCTAGAGGGCACTCCGAAAGTGCAATCCTTGATTCTGCTGGGAATACCCTGATGACGAGGAATCAACTCAGGAAGTACCTCAGTAATGTTGCTTTCGTCTCAGTACAAGAACCGAAGAAGTTCCATGAAGCTAAGTACGATGAATTCTGGATGAACGCAATACAAGAGGAGCTCGATCAATTTCGAAGAAATGATGTATGGGAGTTAGTGCCTCATCCAAAGAGTCAAAAGACCATCGGAACAAGATGGGTCTTCAGGAACAAGATGGACGAACAAGGAAACATAGTCAGGAACAAAGCAAGGCTTGTAGCTCAGGGCTACAGTCAGCAAGAAGGTATAGACTACAGTGAGATCTTTGCCCCAGTGGCAAGGCTGGAGGCAATTAGAATATTATGTGCATATGCATCTTACATGAATTTTAAATTATTCCAAATGGATGTCAAAAGTGTATTTCTTAATGGAGTTATAAACGAGGAGGTTTATGTAAATCAACCTCCAGGTTTTGAGGACCCTAAGTTCCCAAACCATGTTTACAAACTCAAAAAGGCTCTGTACGGCCTCAAGCAAGCACCACGTGCTTGGTACGAGAGGCTGACCAGTTTCCTGCTGACTAGAAATTACGTCAAGGGCAAAGCTGATACAACCTTATTCATTAAGAAAAAGGGTAAAGATACCCTGCTGGCCCAAATTTATGTTGATGATATAATATTTGGTGCAACTAACGAATCAATGTGCAAGGAGTTTAGCAAACAAATGCAGACTGAGTTTGAAATGTCTATGATGGGAGAACTCAACTTCTTCCTCGGTCTTCAAATTAAACAAGGAAACAATGGCATCTTCATCAGTCAAGCAAAATATGCCAAGGAGATCTTAAAGAAATATGACTTGGAAAATTGCAAGCCAATATCCACTCCTATGGGCACTGACACTGTCCTCTGTGCTGATGAGAATGGTAAGTCAGTAGACAGCAAGTTATATCGAGGTATGATAGACTCTCTACTTTACTTAACAGCCAGTAGACCGGACATTCAGTTTTCAGTATGCTACTGTGCTAGATATCAATCTAACCCTAAAGAATCTCATTACATTGCTGTAAAAAGAATCCTTAGATATTTGCAAAGCTCAGTGAACGCGGGTTTGTGGTATCCAAATACTCATAATTTTACACTTATCGGATACACTGACGCTGACTATGGACGAGATAAGCTGGAACGTAAAAGCACCTCTGGAGGATGCCACTTTTTAGGAAGCTGTCTTGTATCCTGGTTCAGCAAAAAGCAGGCGTCAGTAGCCTTGTCCACCACTGAAGCTGAGTACATTGCTGCTGGTCACTGTGTTGCTCAAGTCATGTGGATCAAGCAACAACTTGAAGATTATGGTGTTCAAACGAAGACAATTGAGGTCAAATGTGACAACAAAAGTGCAATTGATCTGTCCAAGAACCCAATACAACACAGCAGAATGAAGCATGTCAGCATCCGACATCACTTCATTAGAGACCATGTACTCAAGGGTGAGATTAAGCTGACCTTTGTCCCAACGGACGAACAACTTGCGGATATCTTCACGAAGCCACTGGCACGTAAGCAGTTCAGCATACTGAGAGAAGCAATTGGTATGTTTAATCATCTTCAGTAAATTCCTGTGCTAAATGAATATTGAATGCTGAGTGAATTACATGTTGAATGATTTATTGTTTGCTGAGTATCTCATTGAAACTGACTGAATATACAATACTGAGTAAACTTGCACACTGAGTAAATTAGTTTAGAACTTGAACTTAAAATCATCCTTAAATAATGCACTAACCACTCAGAATATCAAACGCTTGACATTCTAAATACTGAGTGATTAATCCGTTAGCATAAATGCCAAGCACGCGTATAACCTAGGATGACGTATTCGTCGTAATGTGTCATAAATGCCAGGATCCTTGTCGGTACATGATCCCAAGGCAAAACTGACACATGGATTTGGTTAAGATCCACACCGTTCAACTTGTCTATAAATTATGGGCATTTCCCCATTTTTTACTCTTTACGCTTAACAAATTCTTAAGGCTAAGAAATTACTCAAATTTCTCTCTCTCAAATACCTCTATTCTCTCCATCTTAAAAGAATGACTAAGCTATCCTTCAACGTCTCCGGTGCAGGCCACCAAAAGTCCAGCTCCGATGAACCTTCACGAAACCCCTCTACACCGAGCAAGGGTAAAACTGGCCAAACCTCTGGCCAAGGGAAAGCTGTTAAGATCAGGACCTACTCAAAGGTCTTCGACAATGTACGAGAATGGAAGGTAGAACCCTCCAGATGGGTTTCGGAGCACTTTGTACAGAACAAACAACCATTTGCTGAGTGGATTTCCAAGAATGAATGGACTGGGATGTTCTCGGTCAGGGATGAGACATATCCTGACCTAGTGAGGGAATTTTACCACAACCTCAAGGTTGCCAGTGACTCTGCCGACTACGTGAGCACTGAAGTAAAAGGGAAAACCATCTTCATCAACCCTCTGTACATAGGAAATCTCCTCCAGCTCAAAACTGGGGGAGTAAGGCTGAGAAAGTCAGGAGATCAGGACAAGACCGACTACGTCCATACCTTCTGCAAACCTGAGGGTCACTCAGGAGAGATCTCAGCATCTTCGATGGGACAGCATCAGAAGATGGCTCACTACCTGCTGAGCTATTTCATTTACCCAAAGATCAACTGCACTACATCAGCAACCAACTTTGAACAGTGCTTCATATGGCACATGCTGACGTACACCCCCATCAACATGCCAGTTTTCTTAGTTGTTGGGTTCCTACGCAGCACGGGTACAATGAGGTTGGGATCAATCATCACCAGGATCCTCATCGACCACAAGATTGACCTCGAAGGTGAGGAATCTTTCAGAGGAACCGAAATCACAGATGCCTCGCTGAGGGCACTTAAATTTGGACAGCCCTTGAAGAAAGGAAAAGCTGCTGCTGCTGCTGGCCAAGCTGATCAGACTGAGGAGACTATTGCTGAGCCTAAGAAAGGGCGAAGAACTAAGGCCCCAGTTTCTCGCAAGAGAAAATCTGCTGAGGCACCTAATGATGTGTCTCCAGCAAAGAGGCAGAGGTCAGCTGGAAAGTCAGCTGAGAAGAGAAGCAGGCAAGATGAGCCTGACACTAAGGAAGCTGCTGAGCTACCTCAGAAGAAGCAGAAATCTTCAACACTGGCACCTCTCGACGTCATGCCGACAGATTTTATTGTACCGGGTGATTCTCATTTCACTCAATGCCAAGGTACTGATGCTGAGGAACCTGAGGTCCAGTTAGATGACCACTTCATCTCCCAAGTTGAGGAAGAACTTGATGGAGATAATACTGAAGAAGAAGAAGAAGACGATGAAACCAGCGGTCAGGATGACGCTGAGGAGTCTGAAGAGTATGACAGCGAAATTGAAGCTGAGGACGCTAACACTGGGTTAGCTGGTGGAGCTGTGCAGACTGACACTGAGTTAGCTGCTGGAGTTGAGCAAGTGGATCAAGCTGACCAGACCCATACTGAGGAAAAAGAACCTACTCACTCAGAAGAACCTGCTCATCATACCTCTCCACCACGTAGAAGGCGAAAGCTGGTTAAGGCCAGTGAGAAAATGGTCAGTGAACCCCCTTTGCAATCACCATCTATTCCTGAACTTGTCCTCTCCAAGACAACAAAGGATCCTTCTACCGTCTAATTAAAATTTTTCAAACGGCCCTCAACTTCCTCTACTACAACGCCGTTGGAAAAACAAGCCTCTGTTTCTTCTCAACAGGAACATGTCGAGCATCATACTTCCACTACTTCAACCAGTCAGGTTGAACCGACCACTGCTCATGCTGTCTCCTCAAGCATGGTGCTGACTCCCCATCCTTCTGCCGTCAGCACAGACAGTGTTCGAATTAACACCTCTACAACCAATCTCTCTGTCGATCACACAACAATTCCTCCATCTCAAATGCAGATTAAGCAAACTCATCCTGTCACTGACCAGGGTACTCCTTTCACACCCTTCTCTTCTGGTCATACGGATGTACATAGGGATGCCACTGAGTCCGGCAAGAAGCTCATCGACTCAGTGCAAGCTCTCATCCAAGATCTTCAACAGTCTGCTTCACCTGCTGCTGGATCCTCATTCCCCGAGACAACTCAGCTCTCCTAAGTCACTCTACTTCTCAACAAAGTCAAGGGACTCAAGAACCTGCTGAATGTCGTCTTATCATTTCAAGCCCGGCAAGCAAAGCAAGACTCACTTGCCAAGTTGGTAGAGATTCAACTGTCCACAATTCAACATCTGAACTCGCTACATCAGCAAGTCCAGAAGTTATCTGCTGTGAACACTGACTACGCCACTTCCTCAGAACTGAAGATGCTTTTTGCTCAGCTGCATACTGAGCAACTCAAGACAAATGAGCAAATGGTGTCCTATAGTCAGTGCTCAGTTGAGCAAATCAGTGAGGCTGTCAGGCTACTTAACCTGAACAAGCAAGAAATGGATACTGACGCGTTGAAGCAGAATGAATTGCTGTCCCTCGCACAACAATCCTTCAACCATATCCGTCATAATAATATTCAACGACATCACTATGACTCAGCACTTCTGAAGACATTCCACCAAGTCTTCGCTGGCCTCTCTAAAGCTCTCATCTGGCAAGCCAAAGCTCAAGCCTTCAGTGTAAATATGCTCAGTGTTGCTGATCTTCATATACCAGTAGAAGTCTCAGCTGATGGAGTTGCCATTTTTTATGGCGTGAACGAAAGTGCTGACAAACTAAAAGAGCTTTCACAAGAACTTTCTCGTGCTGTCTTAACCGATGCGTTCAAGCTCCCTGAAGTTGACAAAATGGGGGAGAAAACGCAAGCTGCCAGAGCTCAGCATGAGCGACGTCAGTACGAGCGAAGTCAGTCACAGGGCAAGAAAAATAAATAGATAGACTAGCATGCTTAAGCCACATCTGTGTAACACATTTTTTCTAGTTTACTTCTTTTGTCTATGTACTTGCTGACTTCTCTCAATATATATATCATACTTTATTTCCTGATTTCAATACTGAGTTATGATATATGCTTTTATAGTACTGAGTTACTTTGTATCTTCATCAGCCATACTTAACACTTATAATATTTATTGACTAAATGATATGCTGATAATATGTTTGACATCATACTATGATCTTATGAAACATTCTGATAAAGAACTCATTGAATAATAATTTGCTCAGCGCGCTCTGTATATCTAAAACTTCCGCTTAACACTGAGTAAATAGAATATGTAATATAGCTGACCTACACCTAAAAACTGACCTTAGACTCACTCATTTAAATTCTTAAATGATGCAATTAAAACTAAGTCAGTAGTGCAACCCTTACGGGGGAGTTTGCTAAATGATATAAGGTCAACTATCATGGGGGAGCTCATACTGAGTGCCTTGCTGAATAGTTTTGCCAACATCAAAATGGGGGAGTTTGTTGAAATACCTTTCCACATAATTTTGATTTGACAAAATTGTTTAAATATAAATTATAACACATATCCTAAACACACTAAGTTTAAATACTTTGATTTATTCTACTAATGTGTTTGTTCAATGTTGAGTATAAATGTTATAAGTCATAAGGATTGGAAGGCCCAAGTCCAATACAGAAACCAAGGCCCAAGTCAAACAACTCAGTACACTCGGCCCGCGTATGTCAAGACGCTGCCGTTTTTGTTCAAAACGCAACTCAGCAATCGGAAGGATCTAGAAGACCTTCGGGAACAACTTCAAGATGAAGCTGCTGAGTAGTCTCGACAAAGCGTACAAGACAGCAGCTGGCAAAGGAAAACTTCCAGACAAAGTGTTTCCTCTTTTGGCAAAGTTCAGACGACACAGTATGCTGTCCAGTTGACTTTTCCATAAAAGGAGAGACCATCTGCTGTGCTGACCGAGGACAGAAGATACACGATTATGATTGGCCGAGAGCTCTGTGCAAGTTAGGATGACAACGACATATAGCCGTTTCCCTCCAACGGTTATTTCGAAATTCGAAATGACCGAATGACCAGACGTCTCTATAAATAGTGCCATCACAAGCTTCACAACATACAGAACTTGATCAAGCCATTACGCTGACCAAATCTCTACAAGTTCTGCAAGCAAGAAGCAAAGCAAATTTCTTACACTACATTTTCATATTTGTGTAAAAGTCTAGAGTGATTGTAAATCGTCTAAAGTGTCTTAGCACATCTGTGTATTAGGACAAAAACACTTATCATTTCTAGAAATAGAAAGGAGAGGCTGAGTACTCGGTTTTAAGTACTCAGCGGAGAGATTAGGATTGCGTAGAAGTATAGAGGAAGGTACTCTTGTCATACTCAATTGTTGATATTGTAAAAGGTTTGAGGCTCTACCTTTAAAGAGCTCAGTAGAGGATTCGAAATCTCGGAAGTGTTCCGGGGACAGGACGTAGGCTTAGAAGAAGCCGAACCTGGATAAATCTGCTGAGTGAAGTATTTCTAAACCTTAACTCCTAATTTATATTGCTTGCTTTAAATAATCAAAACTGACCAAGTAAAGAGGTCAAGTTGAGTTGTGCGCGTTGAACGTCTGAGTTCAGGAATAGACTCCAAGTGTTATCTCCTGACTCAAGCTGAGGAACTGACCTAGTCACCTGTTGACTAAGCCAGTATCTTGCTGTTTACTCAGCGCCGCTGTTCAAACCTTTTTCTTTAGAAAAAGAAGTCTGCCTAAATTGTGAAAAAAGTTTAAATAGTTCCTAACCCCCCCCCCCTTGGAACTATACTTGCAACTAAACAAGGGACCAACAGGGAATAGCAAAAATGATTGCACAACTCCCAGCTAAATCAGATCGGAACAATGTCAATGTGTCCGTTTTGGTGAATCCAGTTCCCATAACGTTCTGAAGAATCAAGACGAGTAATGGAGAAATTGATACAAATGCAAAATCATGTTAAGGAGAAATAAGTTATTCATTATACACATATTTCTTTTCATTCCCTTGCGTTTTGATTGTATTATACATTATGTACCAATCTCAGTTAATCTGTTCTTTAACTGTATATTATTTATGACCTCAATTTTGGTTCAAGAGACAAATTTTGGTTCATCTACTGTTTGTATAGAATTCCTATTGTTTGGGTCGTGGGTATTCCTGGATTTTGACTACTGTTTGGATTCTTGCAATTAAATTATTAAGAAATGGCTTTTTTCTAGAAAGATGGACAGTTTTTTTGGAGATTGACATTAAGAGATATAGATAAGATAAGAAATGAGTACAAGTGATTTAATAAAATAATCTTTTTTCAAAATTGACTCAAATATGATTTAACTGTCATGTTTTTTTTTTATGGACAAAACATGACAGTTAAATTTCTTTTAAAAATTAAAAAAATAATGAAGCTAATAACAAAAAAAAAATCATTATATCATCACCAAAATAATACTTAGGTCAAGAAAAAAACAATATAATTATAATAAAGTAATCTCTCTTTCATAATAAATCTCTTTAAGATTAGGACACAAAAAATTAAAAAGAAAATAATTAATTTAAACTAAAAGACTTTGTTACCATTATATTAATTGCATTCACTAATTATATTTTAGGGATGAGGTGTAAAAATACCTCTAACGTTTGCACATATGGGAAATTTTATCCCTAACGTCTAAAATGATGCAATTTACCCTTAACATAGGCAGCCAAGAGCAATTTTACTCTTAATATTGACAAGTTGAATCAATTAGAAAAATTATTCACAAATTGTATTTTTTATCATATACACTTCACATGTGCGTCGTTTTATCACTCAATAATAACAAATCACAAACATATGATTAATGGTGAAAAAAATTTAATTTTTTTTAAAAAAATATACTGTCAAATTGTACGATTTTGACAAAAAATCAAATATTTCAGTGAATTTAAAAATATTAATATCCAATTTTATTATTAAATAAATCACAAAAATATGAAATCTTTTTTTAGAATCAACTTACATGCAGGTCTGAGAGAGAGAAGACAGATCTGAAAGACAGAAGATAGATCTAAAAGAGAGAGAGAGAGAGAGAGAGAGAGAGATAGATAGATCTTAAAACTCTCCATCTTCATAAAAATTCTTCACCATGATAACAAATTTGAGAGAGATAGAGAGAAGACAGATCTGAAAGAGAGAAGATAGATCTTGAATTTTCATTGAGGTGGTCGGTTTCGGTCTGGCTGCTCCGGCGATTAGCGTCGTGTCGGCTGTGATCATGGCTCCTCCTCCGGATGATTTCCTTAGTATCGAAGTTCTCTTCAATCCTAAGCTCCATTTTGCTTCGGATCTGCCTCATCAGCCCCTTACTGGTGACAAACCCATGTCGTCTTTCTCCTCTGTTGTTAAACGAGGCATTCTTGAGGTTCATCAATCCTCTGCTACGGGTACTGACATTGGAGGCATGAAATCCATTCGGATTTCACAATCTGCCTATAAGAGGAGATTAGCTCTCTGCTCACACGCTCTTATCGGAAGACTTATTCTATCTAAAGGGGATTCCCCTTGGAAAGTGGTGGACCTCAAGGCGAGTTTAACTAAAATTTGGGGAATCACTGCTCAGTGGAGGCTAATTGCGATTGGTAAAGGATATTTTCAAATAATCTTGCCTTCCAAAGAAGCACATGATATGGTTGTTAACAAGGGGATTGTGGATACCCGTCCGGGCACTTTTTGTCTTCAACCTTGGGTGCCGGATTTTGATCCTTATGCCAAACGTTCCACTAATGCACATGTTTGGGTTCGCCTTTACTCTCTTCCATGGGAATATTGGGATAGACAAATGCTTTCAGACATTGCAACATGGATTGGGGGATTGATTCGGTTTGACAAAGCCACCCTTGAGGGTGATTTTGGGCATTTTGCTAGACTACTGTTGGATGTGGATTTGGCAGGAGAACTACAGACGAAGCTTGGAGTTGAGAGAGCAGGGAAAAACATCTGGATTGAAGTGGTTTATGAAAGGCTTCCTCAGTTCTGCAAAGTTTGCTCTTCTATTGGTCATTCGACATATGAATGCAGGAAAAATAAAAAACCATCGGAGATTCGATCTTTTCAAAAACCACCGACTAAGAAACCTTCTCCTCCTAATGAGAATCGCGCAATTGTCCTGGTGGCAATTTCCATGACCAGAATTGTTGCTGACCTTGCTGAGAAAATTGATGTTGAGAAGGTCAGCCCTGACAAAGAACTTGTATTCACTGGGAGCCCCTTGGGACAAATAGAGCCGGTTGATAAAGTGGAGAGGCTTGACTCTCCTAGCAACAACAATATTTCTCCCACTCTTTTCTGGGCAGACCAGGCAGAGCAAGAAGATGAAATGTGGCACACTGTGACATCAATTAAAGCACGCAGAGGCAGAAAACATGAGGTGGAGAAATCCCCAGCGAAACAGGCCATCAAACCCCCTATCCGTTTTGAATGACAGTTTTGTTCTGGAACTGTAGGGGGCTCCTCAACCCTAACACTCAGAGGTACCTTTCTGATTTATATAGGCAACATAAACCTGATCTTCTTTGTTTAGCAGAACCAATGGTTGATTTTGAGGCAATTCGTCCTTTTTTTTGGGCCAACATTGGCATGAGACTGATCTCCGTTAATCTGCATGATAAGCCAACTCTTTGGATTCTTCAAAGGATTGCTATGACTGATGCAATCTCTGTAATTCTTCAGTATGAATAGTTTGTGGTTTTGCAACAGGATGTGCAGGGCATTAAGCATTATTATGGAATTGTGTATGGCAGTATTTGGGCAAATAGACGTGTTGACCTCTTTTTGACTCTAAATGCTCTCAAATTGAATTTACAAGGTAGATGGTTGTTAATTGGGGACTTCAATGCAATCCTTGGGGCTCATGAGAAAACGGGACGGCCTCCGGCTACGAGACCTTATTGTGACTTCTGGAATTTTATGGATGATGGGGATTGGCTGGATATTCCCTCTACTGGTTGTTTCTTCACTTGGTGTAATGGGAGAACTGGTGAGGCGCATGTCAATTCTCGGCTTGACAGGGCTTTAGTTTCGGATGATTTTGCATAAACTTGGAATTCATGCTATGTGGGGCTGACGCGTCATCACTCGGACCACCACCCCCTTTTGTTCAAATTTTCGACTACTTCTGGTAGGATTTCTTAGTTCAGATTTCAAAACATGCAGGTTAGTAAGCCTGAGCTTTATGGGATAATAAAAAATCATTGGGATGGCCCTGCCCCTGCTCTTCTGTCGGCTCCTTTGTTGTGTCATAAGTTACGTGGTCTGAGGACTATTTTGAGAAATTGGAATATTAATATTTTTGGTATCTTCAATGCTAACATTGATGAGGCGCGCATCTCCCTTGCAGATATTCAGCAGACTATTCAATCTGCTGGATGGTCATTGAATCTTCAGGAACGTGAGTTGGCCGCTCATGAGAAGTTGGACCTTCACTTGCTTCAGCAAGAAGCATATTTGAAAGAAAAAAGCCGGGTGCGGTGGCTTGCTGAGGGAGACCGTAATACAAGCTACTTTCAACGTGTCTCTGCGATACAAAAATCATATATGGGAATTTCTGCCTTAACAATTGATGGGGTTTCTCACACTGACCCAAATGTTATTTCTAATCATATTATCTCTTACTATGATAACCTGTTCACCAGCACAGGTGGGAATCCGGTGGATTTGTCTCTGGTTTCTGATATGGTTCCTCCGGTTGTGACGGATTTTGAGAATACTTCTCTAACTGTCTGCCCTGATGAGGATTGCATCCGTCATACAGTTTTTTCCATGGATCCTTCTAGCTCTCCTGGCCCTGACGGCTTCACCGGTCATTTCTTTCAGTCCTATTGGAGCATTTTGGGTAGTGACGTGTGTAAAATGGTTCAGTGGTTCTTTCAGCATGGGAAAAATCTCTGGTGGGCTGAATTCAAGCTTGATGGCACTTATCCCCAAAGTCCCTGGTGCCTCGACAATTGAACAGTATAGGCTAATTGTTATGAGCAATTTCACATTCAAAATCATCTCAAAGATCTTAGCTGATAGGCTCGCCATCATTGCTAGCCGAATTGTTACAGAGAATCAATTTGGATTCATAAAAGGGCGCCAAATCCATTAGTGCATTGCAATCGCTTCTAAAGGTGTCAATCTCTTGAAGAAAAAATGTTTTGGTGGTAACATATGTCTGAAGGTGGACATTAGGAAAGCCTTTGATACGTTAAACTGGCAATTTCTGCTTGAAGTTCTTAAGTTGTTTAGTTTTTCCTCTCAACTCATTGATTGGATTCATGCGATACTCTCTTCGGCTCATATCTCGATTCTCACTGCTAATGGATTTGCTGGGTATTTCTCTTGCTCCCGAGGAGTGAGACAAGGAGATCCACTTTCTCCTCTTCTATTTGGTTTAGCGGAGGATTTCCTTAGCCGTTTTATCAATGCTCATACCCTGCGTGGGTCGCTGTCTCCGATGGGTTATTCTACTTCTTCTGTAATGCCTTCGCACTTGTTTTATGCAGATGATATTTTAGTTTTCTACAAGACAAGCATCTCGAACATACATGCTCTCATGGATATTTTTTATTTATATGGCTCTCTATCTGGACAATTAGTGAATTGGCAAAAGTCTGAGATTTTCTTCGGGGATTCGATCTTCCTCAGACGTCGAAACAGATTGGCAGGTCTAATTGGAATCAAAATTGGATCTCTCCCGTTTAATTACTTGGGCGTTCCTCTTTTTCAAGGGATCCCAAGAGCAAAATACCTTGCGGCGACTGCGGATAGAAATATTCTCTCTTTCTCGAGCTGGGCGGGGACGTCTCTCTCTATGGCTGGTAGGCTGACACTTGTTAATTCAGTTATCACTAGCTCTTTGATCCACACCTTTATGGTTTACAAATGGCCTGTGAGTTTACTAAATAGACTCAATAGACACATAAGGAATTTCATTTGGACGGGTTTAGTTTTTTCCAAAAAGCTTGTTACTGTTCCCTAAAAGGTTTGCTTAAAGTCCTTAAAGGAAGGAGGGTTGGGTATTAAACACCTCTCGACCCTTAACTTGGCTATGAGTGGTAAATTGGTGTGGGGATTTCTTTCCTCTAATT